>NC_056745.1:754045414-754327914 GCF_019279795.1 Protopterus annectens
TTATGGACAGAAGCAGTCAATAAGAAAAGTACTATCCAGACTAATACCTCCTTACAATTCCTTAGTTACCACCCAACTAATGTGACCCTCCCATATAGAATCCCACTATACTTAAGACCCAAATGGTTTGGGGTGCTTAGCCAGGCTTATAAAGGCCTTAGTAGTCATTAGCCTAGTAAAAACCTATGAACCTCTGAAGTCTCTTGGATGTCTGCAGCCTTCAATTCCATCTCAGATGAGACACCTTGTCCTCCAGGGAATAAATGTTTCAGTCCCTGTAAATTAAAAACTGATGCAACCATGGACAGAGATGTGTCTGTATCAAAGTCCCCCTGACTGGCAGGTTTGATTAGGTAAGAGGGAGTTCAGCTAAACAAACCATCAACTTACGCAACAACAACAAAAAATGCCTAGTACAAACTGCAGCAAAAAAGTCAGAAACAATTCTGCACATGTTTTTTATTGTTTAAAGATGGTTAAGCACTTTCACCCATATGGTTAACAGTTGGCCTTCATCAGAAATAAACATTACTAACAAAACTTTTGTTTTATAAGTTGGTGGTTTGTCTAGCTGCTCTGTTTTGCATGGGTTATTGGTTTCGCAGCTATTTAGCAAACGTGCAGCAGGAAGACACTTTGGATTTATTCCGGGATGAGGTTTGCAATCAGCTTCCCCAGGACTCTACACCTTTGTCAACTGTCAGTCTAGTTGGTGAGCTTATGCAATTGGTTAATTTATTAACCAAATGTTTGAATAGGGGCTGACGTTCCTTCTCCACTTCCGGCCCTGGTTTATGATGATGTACAGCTCATGTTGACAGCTCTGGTGTGAGGTGTTAACCCTGGTGCTCAACATTGGAATATTTCAGCATTGAGAGAATTCCAAGTGAGAAAACATCTTTAAACATTATGGTTTCAATGGATCTGGACAGAAACCAGACACTTCATACTGGTACAGTAATCTCTAATGGAATTTTGAATCAACTAGATATAAATGGATTAGCTGACAACTCAAGAAACTAACTGTTTAATTACCGTAAATGTTCTAATTTCAAAATTATTGACTGGTGTCAGAGCAATGCAACTTGTGCAATCCAGCTCTTTTATCTAGCAATTTAGATGGAGATTTTACTTTAAGGGATAACATTACAATGCTTGAAAAGAAACTTTATAAAGTGTGAAGACTTCAGTTAAATAATTATTTCTTAAACACCTGCATTTCTCAAAAACATGTCCCAAAGTGGTTAAGGGTGTTTAAATTTCCTAATGGAGCTACATGTGGTTCTTCACTTTACATGGAATTGATCTCCATGTTTGATAGACATGGTATTGAATTAATGACTATCCTAGTTAAAGACAATGAAATGACAACAGAGATCCTTTATGCTGATATTAAAAAAATGACATGCCTTTATTTGTAGAGATTTGTTATTTAGTTATTATATGAATGAGCACAACACTGTGTTCCTCATATAGCCAAACAATGTGAGTCAATAGTATTTAGAAAACAGAAAAAAATGTTAAGGGACCAGAGAGATTATGAAACACATAATGTGCATCCTTTATCAAAACAGCTTGTTAACAGACAATGATCCACATTCTTCTTTAATGGATTCAGTTAATGCACCTGTTCATGATTTAAGAACTATATAGAACTATATAGAATTTTATTCATTACATAGATCTTCAAGACTGGCCAGCAGGGGAGGCCATTTTCTCCCTCACCTACCAGGAGATAATTATGGATACAGGTCACCCTCCTACTCCACAAGCAGGAGGGAACAGGAAGAACTACAACAATGTTGGCAACTCCAATCGAAGGGGGAATTGACAATGAGGGAAGGAAAGAACAGGAACCATTAGAACTAGTGTATTGGCAAGATGGAGTGCTTTGTTCTAGTAATGGTTTTAATATTTTTAACTATAGTTGTTTGGAAATTACACTTGTTCACTGTTTCAAAGGGGTCTCACTTTTGTTCCAACTACCAGGTTTGATTTAACTGATTGGCTTACTGAATTAAAGCTATACACAAGAAAACTTAACTTATCTGTTATGTTTGATGGTACAAGTGTACATAACAAATTGATCAAACAAAAAAACACATACAGTCCTCCTTCACACCCTTTAATACATTTATTTGAACAAAAGTGGCTTGCTGACATTTATAATTTTAACAAGGACAACTGTCTTTCAAGGATTAAGAATATGACTGTAGAAGAGAAAGCAACATTGCATAATTTAATATCTTAACAGTTATTTAAGAATGTTGAAGCCGGATAAGGGTGGTGGGGTTGTGATTATGGATTTGCTAGATTATAATAGCAGAATGTTCAACATTTTGTTTAATACAGATAATTATATCTCTGTTTCTCAGAACGAGATTGATTTAGCATATAAACATATTGAGTTAATCTTTGATGACTTACTGTTGGATAAATGGATTTCTAAAAATGAGTTTGAGTTTTTGTTGAATCCTATACCTTTTATACTGACAATATTCAGGATCTCTAAAGTCAACAAGGACTTGGAAAATCCTCCATTAAGAGTGATAGCAGCTGCACAGGGCTCCAAGACCTATCTGCTTGCTGCTTATGTTGATAGGAAGTTAAAGCCGTACTTCAAAATTTCCACTCACTTGATTAAGGATTCATAGGATTTTGGGGGTAAATTGAAGAATGATTTATAATGTGAGAATCTGATATTTGTCACAGTTAATGTGATAGATCTTTTTACTTCTATCATTCATGACTTTGGTTTAGAGTTTTTTAATGGGATAGCTTTTTTCCCTTAATTTTTTAGATAATTTTGAAGTTCAGTAAATTATAGATTTCATTTATATTATTCTTAGAAACAATTTTATCTATTTTGCTGGTGAACTTTTCAAACTGAATAGGGGTGTAGCCATGGGTGCCATTTCTGCTCCTACATATTCTAACATGGTTCTGTTAGCATGGGAGACAAAATACATTTTTAATTCTGAGTTCAGTAAAAATAGGAAGCTGTATGTCAGATTTTTAGATGACAAACATCTCCTGTGGACTGGCTCCTCACAACAATTGAAAGAGTTTCTCACTTACAGAACTAGGACTAGTTTTTTTTTTTAAATTTGCACAGCATGTTTCCATTGGTTACATTAATTATTTAGATGTCACAATTACCAAAAACCATGGATTCAGCTTTTCATCTAATATATACAAAAAAGCTGACATTTTTGAACTCATATCTTCACTAGGACAGTTGCCATCCCTTGACACAAAAGAGAGGCTTAGTCAATGGGCAATTTATGCGAATGGCTAGGATGATCTTGGATGATGAAATTTTTAAAACTGAATGTGAATTTTTATTTAGAATGTTCTTAGAATGAGGCTACCCTGCGAGCTTTATAGCTAAAATTAGAAATTAAGTAGTTAGACTCAGACATTCTAGATTTAAAACCATGCTAGGTAATGGTACTGACTCCTGTGACACCAACCCCTGGACAAACTGCTAATTTAATCCTGCTTTGGCTATGAAATATTTCCCCGATTGTCGCAGGCTAAAGAAGATCATTAGGAACAATTGGTCAATTTTTAAATTTAACCAAGATTTATTTAATAAGTTGGGTGATCAACTTTTATAAATAAAAGGGGTAAGAATTTTAAGAACCGATGTGAGCATTCATCTCTTACATCATTTGACAGATGGGAGGATGCTACAATGGGTGGTACAGCTAGGTGTGGTGGATGTAATCAGTGTAAATATATTTAAACAAAAGACCACATCACATTTGGTGTTGAGTTTGTCAGTTTACTTAGAGGTGATAACTGCTCATTGAAGGGAGTTGTTTACATCAGTATTTGTAAGGAGTGTAATGCATTTTATAGAGGCAAAACAGAGAAGCCTCCAGGGAAACATATATATGAGCATTATTATGATTTGAGGAAAAAGAATGACCATAATGTTCTGTTCAGAAATTCAGGCCTTTATTCTGAACATAATTTCATTTTTTCTCTCTTTTTTATTATTCTCTGTAGTACTTTCTTTTGTCACCTCAGCATAAGAAGATTTATGACTTGCCTCCCTGTCTCTCAAAAACATTTCCACACCTGCTGGAAACTGAAAAGAAAAATTAGGGGTTCCTTTAACAATTAACAGGGGTAGCCAGGTATCACAGTGATATGCCAAACTTCAACTCCCTGCTCCATCACAAAAATGGTGCCATGGCTTTCCTTTTACCAATCAGGGCTGTGCTGTAGTTAGTACAATTTTCAATGGGTGCCATCCAAACACAAATTAGTGTCTTCCATACCTCTCAACCTTTTAGTGCAATAAATCTGGATAAAGCCAGATGAAATGGGAGAACAAAGGCCCAAAAACAGAGACATATTTTAAATATTGCTCTTATAAACTTAGAAAGTTTCTAGAGTAGCAGGGTTTGTTTTAACATATATTTTCTGAAGGATTTGAAGTCTGAAACCCAAATGTATGTCATTATTTAGTGACTTCAGTCCTGAAATCATCCCAGTGATTTGCCAGAAAACCACAAATTTTGCATGGAACAGACCAAAAATATGAACCAAAAATCTGGACATTGTGCTAGAATCTGGACTGGACAGTTGAGAGGTATGGCTCCTGTTCTCATTGTTCTGAGTATTATTTCCCTTTCATTATAATCCAGACATGGAATGATCATATGTCTAAGATGCATACTGTCCATCTGCCTAGTAACCCTTTGAGGTCACTCTGTTATGTTGGGAGGGGTATCACCTTATGCAATTTACACATTTCATATCTGTTAGATATAACTGGATCCATACTTTCTGCTCTTTCTAGAAGCCCCAGCACCTGTAGATTATTTAGTCTTGAGCAGTTCTTTATATCAACCAATTTAGCTTCCAGCTGCCACATGTGCCCTCAGATCATTCAGCTCCTTCATATTTGCAGCACTTTCCTTGTTTTGTAAGCTCCTGCTGCTATTCTGACATTGTAGTAGTCAATTGTTCCAAATGTTGATCATGCTTAGCTGCCTCCATGTTCATGGTAACTATATCCTTCATTAGCTCTGTTAAAGTTTCCAGGGATTGTTTAATACTAGAAATATACCCAGCTTTATCTGTTACTGATGCTGGCATCTTGACTTCTGCATGGCTGCAACACTCATCTCACAGCAAGAATGCCTTGGGAAGTAAAAAGTGAAAACAAGAAAATGCCAGCTTGTTTTAACTACTACCCATGACCTGGATCATCACAGGAAGTTACTTGAGTCAAGTTCACACAAAAGAAAGGCTTATTTCACCTTGCACAGGTAAGTATTTCAATGTAGTTGATGAAGAGGGGAGCACATCCATTTATAGCTTCCTCTGCATGCATGTGCTTGGGCATGTTTCCCATTTTTGTTCTTTTGAAGGTGAAGGAGGCAGAAAATGTTAACGACTTTAAGAGCTTGAAAGACTAAACAGTGATCACCCCTCTGGAGTCTATATGAGGCAGACTAGAGGAATGCTGCTTTTATTTTTTTGGTCAAGATGCTTTGTGAGGTACATTCCAGAAAAGGATCTAAGTTCAAGGATAAGTGAGACAAGGGAAGAGAAGAGCTAATCAAGCTTGTACAGAATATAGAGGGAGCACAGGTACAGATCAGCTGGGCAAGTTAGGACTTCCAAAGTACAAACAATACATGATGAGCAAAAGAAAGATTCTTATCAAAATAGCTATTCAAACCCTTCATAAGTGTAACTGCTTAAGGGCCAGTATCATTAATGAGGTAACCAGAGGGGCTTATGTCTTTCCAAGGTTACTGTGCTGCATTTTTTTGGCATTTAAGTTTTGGCCAACACTGACACAACAGGCACTAGTCTGGTTCAGGTCCTGCTGAAGTGTCTGAGTGTCTGAAGGGGACTTGTCAATTACATCCATTATAGAACTGTGAACAAGCTTAGTTAGCCATTGTTCTGTGAACCCTGCTTTCACTTCTGAGAAGCGGATGCCAAGCAACAGAAGGTATAGTGTATAGCTCTGTGGAACCCCGCAGATAACATTCTGACATGAGGAGATGCCCCTACAATAACAGTGCTAGTTATTTTGGAGATCTATCTGGCTACCCATTGGACTACCTATGGGTTAATGTTAATTTGAGAGAGCAAATCTATGATACCAGCATGTGACTTTCTGCCATAAGCCTTGATAAGGTCAGGGCAAGCAGTAAGCAGTAGGGCCTGTCATGCCCTTATCCAGAGCTTCAGTGACCCTTTTGAAAAGAAAAATCAAGTACATTTAGTAGGCATGACCTAACCTTTACAAAACCAAGTTGGATTGGGCCCAGGGTTTTTAAGTCAACAATGTCATTACTTCTTAGCAAAACAATTATATACTTCATAACACTATATTCTTTTGCATTTTAGGGGAGGATCTGTCATGGATCTCTTACAGAGGATTTGAATGGACTCCTCAATTACATCTGTCCATAAGCAAACAGAAGTCAGAGCAGTGTGGAGTAACATTGTGTACTTGGTTGTGTGCAGAAATGATCCATGTATAGTTGTCAAAAAAGTATGCAAATAGGTTTGTTGTGGAGTAATAATGAAATGCTAAGGGCTTTCTGATGTATTTAAAGTGTGCTTTAAGGAAGAAGGTCACTTACAAGATGGTTGGATTTTGCTACGGTGGTAGTAAAATTAGTGGTTAGGACATAAATTGGTAAGGTCAAAAAGATTATCACCCCGGTGGGGAGGTGAACAATGTGACCAAGAGAATTAGTATTACTAAACTGGAGGTATTCTAAGCACATTTATTGTTAGTTATATAGGTATGTCAATTTATAAGGGGGTAATTAAAGTCACCCATAATAAGAGTATTCAGCTGGATGAAAACAGATTAAGTAGTCTGAGTGATTAAAGGAGGACAAAGAAAGGGTTCTTTAGTTGGTAGTGATATGGTAGGCAGTTTATATTGAGAGTTATCTGGACCTGTGCTACTCCAATTATGGTAACTTGCATTATCTGTCATGAAACAATAGGTTGCCTAACAGATATGAATAATTACCATAATTACCTGTGAACTTTAAAACATAGTAGGTGCTGAACCTTGGCAAGGAGGGAATGCTATCTTTGCACCAGAACAAAGTTTATGTAAATGCACAAACATCTACGTCAAGGTAGGGGAAGGTCTCAAGCTCAGACTTTTTGCTGTTCAAGCTTCTAGCACTAAGCAGTGCTACTTTCATGTCATCTGAACATGTATACATTACAGTAATCTATCTGCATTTAATATTGATCTGTGAATTGCATAAGGCTCATAGGTTCATAAGAGGTTACTAGGCTGATGGCCCTAGAGCTTTCTAAGCCTAGTCATTCATGCCACATTTTCCAATTTATCATTTCCCACAGACTGAATGTATTTGATATATGACTATGCTTTAGGGCATCTGGACAGTGACCCTGTCCATAAGGCACACAGACACAAGCCGGGTTAATTTGCATTTTCCCATCCATTTGTCTAAATTACATTTGAATAGACTTAGGGAACAGCTCTGCTTCACAAGAGTGGGGAGTCTGTTCCAGAGAATGGGTAAATTTTGAAACACATTATCCCTCCAAAAAGTTTTGATTATGTCACAGACAGGGTTTAAATCATTAGATAGGGTAATTCAAGTGCTGTTTGTTTTGCAAATGTGTAGCAGGTCCATCAGGGCTGCAATGGAGAATGCCTTCTAGGTTAGGCATATAGAGCCTGTAGGAGCCTGAGTACAGGGACAAGATTTTGAGATTGTCAGTGCAGGGCATGTTGTTTACACCATGTATTCTTCTAGTGCGGAATCTTGGTGACCACTACAGCTGTTGCCAGTGCCTGGTCAGGTACATGCCAAAGAGTACATTGTAGCAGGCAATTGTTCCAAATGCTGATCATGCATTATACCTGATTATTGGTCTAATTAGGGCTGAATATAGTGGGACTATGCTCTCCTCAGATCTGGATGCCATGATCATGCATTGTACTTGATTACTGGTCTAACTAGGTCTGAGTATAGTGGGACTATGCTTTCCTCATATCTGGATGCCATGATCATGCATTGCATTTGATTATTGGTCTAATTATGGCTGAGTATAGTGAGACTATGCTCTCTTCAGATCTGGATGGCATGTTCATGCATTGTATTTGATTACTAGTCTAATTAAGGCTGAGTATACTGGAACTATGATATCTTCAGGTCTGAATGCCATGATCATGCATTGTAATTGATTAGTGGTCTAATTAGGGGTGAGTATAGTGGGACTATGATCTCCTCATATCTGGATGCCAGCTCCTTGCTTATCAGTTATGTCATGAAGAAAGATATTCTCACCACCATGGACACATGATGATCAAATTTCAGGTTACTGTCAACCTGAGTTCCCAATTCCCTTACTGGAGCTACTCTTAGGGGAGTTCTATCAATGTTGTAATTTCCAGGGGTGGCCATCTTCCTAAAGTGTATAATTATGCATTTTTTACATTATGTTTTAGGTCATAGCTTTGGTACCAGTTATCTGTATGTTTCAGACCCTCCGGGGGGGGGGGGGATATCTATATCTTTCAGAGATTCAATGATTGCATCCAGCTTCCAGTTATCAGCAAATCTAATCAGTCAAAAGCCCTCTACATTTGGCTTGACTTCACAGAAGTATATTCCAAACAGTAGAGGTGTCAGTACTGAGCCCTGTGGGATACCACTAGTAACAGACTTCTTGGTGGAAGTATATTCTCCCACCCTAACGTCATGCATCCTATCAATGAGCCAATTGGCTATCCATTAGGTGACATAGGGATTTATGCCTAAATCTGTGAGTTTGTCTATAATGTCTAAGTGAGTTTTTCCTAGGTCAAGATAGGTAGTATGCACCATTTTGCTCTCATCCATGGCTCTAGTTATCATTTTAAAGAAATCCACCAGGTTTAATAAGCATGACTTACCCCTGACAAAACCAAACTGGGTTGGTTCCAGTATATGATAATGTCCTAAGTCTTTGTTTACCAGATCCATGATAATTCTTTCCATAGCATTGCATATAAGACTAGTCAAACCTATGGGTCTCTAGTTCCCTGGGTCTGTTGATGGTCTCCCTTTACATAGAGGGAAGATTGTTGCAGTCCTCCATTCCCTAGGGATGAAGTCTGTCTGGAGGCTGTGGTTGAATGGAGATTCTTCTGGGCCCAACAGATCATGTTTCAAGCTAGTAAGGAGGCAAGCTGGAATATTTGCAGGACCCAGTGATGTTGTGTTTTTAGCTTTGGAGAGTGCAGTGAGGACCTGTTCTTGTATGATAGTTGGGAGAGAAATGATAGAGGGTATTTCCTGTGGGGTAAATGGGGGTGATGGTGGGTGAAACTGGAGTTAAATTTATCAGCCAGCAAATTTGCTTTATTATTTAGTTTGGCATAGGGAGTTCCATTTGCTATTACTACAGCACACCTTTGGGTGTTCCCCTTAAGTTATATATATAACTAAATATGGTTTATGGTTATCCTTTACCAGGGAGATTATTGTTGCCTCAATGCATAATTGTCAACCTCTCAGTGCAAGAAATCTGGGCAAAGACAGAAATAATGGGGGGACAAAGGTCCAGGAATAGTTACATATTTTAAATATTGCTCCTACATACTTAGAAAGTTGTTAGAATAACAGGTTTTGCATTATTATGCTTTTCTAAATAATATGAAGTCTGAAACTCAAATGTTTGTCATTATTTAGTTTGATTTAGTGATCCAATCCAAAATGATTTGCCAGAAAACAGCAAATTTTATGAGGAACAGGCCAGAAATATGAGGCAAAAATCTGGACATTCTGCAAAAATCTGGACAGTTGAGAGTTATGCCTCAAAGTTGGCTTTGGTGGACTTGAGTAGTCTCCTGAGTTGCCTGCTAAGACTGATGCAGGTATTTTTTTTTGTCCCTTGGGCAGAGTCCTTACTGTTTTTGGACAGGAATTTCTTTCTTTTGTTGTAGAATTTCTTTATACTGAGGGGTCCACCAAGAGGACTTGTTTTTGGAGTTTGTCCTAAGTTTATTTTGGTTTGGTACTGCTGTTTCTATGCAGTTAATTACATGCTCATATGTAGTTTCTGTAAACACTTCTGCTTAAGCTGCAGTGTTTCCTGAGTTTGGGGGGCTTAGAATGTGTGTATGCCATCATTTCATAGGAAATAATTAACCTTGGAAAATTTATTAAAGGTTCTGAGGTTTGCTGGGAGTTAGTACTTTATATTTATTTCATGAGTGATGACTTTGTGATCTGATCTGATAAATGAGGACATTACACTTAGGGGTGTGCTACATTCCGTCATATTTGTGAGTACCAGATCCAAGACATTTGCAACCCTAGTGGGTGTGCAGACTAGTTGCACCAGCGTGTTTGCATTAAGAAAATCCATTTGCTTAGGATATAATTGAGGGTAGCTTCTGTGAGAAATGGAGAGGCTATTGGGGCTAGATTGTACACCAGTATCAATAGGATTCCAATATGATTGCAGGCCCCTGGTTTGGAAATGTAAAACTTCCTGAGGTCCGTTCTAAACACTGTCCATAAAATAACGCTAAATTGGAGTATGTACATAGGCTTAATAGGTTTCTGCATGTTCTGTTATACATAAAACAAACTGTTTCACATTGTAATATACATAGAAAGCTCATCTCCCTATGTTTCTCTAGCAGAATAAGCAAAACATTTATTGAAAGAGAGATTCCTGTACATTTTATTTAACATGTTTATTTTTGTACAATTTTAAACATAATATCAAGTCTGCAAATATGCACACAAATACATACACAGAAACAGACAGATGCAGAAGCAGAGACAAAATCTCTCACACATACACAGAAATACAAGTAGAGAGTCCATAACTAGATGAGTTCTTGGCCAAGGAAATGACTCATCCTTTCATACTCTTCACCATAAACAGATACACAAAGATTAATGGAGGGGCACAAAAACTCACCTACATGTACCCAGGCAGACAAGCATTCACAAACACGCACACACAGACATATCTCATCTCATCTTTGTAACTAGAGGTTGGTATGATTATTAAGGTGTTTATCTCATAGTCACAGGATATAGGTTTGATTCTCACCATTAAAAAATAATTTGGGTAAGCTTAAAATGGCCCACCAGGGCAGACAGTCTAGCATGTACCTATGAGTTAGATTCTTTTTTCTTCTGTTTACCAATGATGGCTTTCTCTGAGCCTTGGTTAGTGAGATGAAAGGAGAAGGCATGCTACTATAAATGTTGCAACAGTTTCTAGCATTAATTAATTAATTAATTAATTAATTAATTAATTTTATTTATTTATTTATTTATTCTCCCATTCACTAATTGTGGCTTTCCCACATGTGTGGTTAGAGACAGGATGGGAAAATTAAGGTTTTTGTAATTGCAGATCTAGGAATTTTATATTCATTCCAGGTGAATGCCCTCCTGGAGATGTATCTCTGGGTGTACTAGTAGAGATGGCTTAAATATTTGTGGAAGTTATCAAGAATTCCATTCATGAAATCACTATCTGTGATATCAGCTCCATTATTAAGTGAAATACGATTAGGTATTCCTAATGAGAGATGAGGGGACTTGTGAAGAAAAGGTCTACCCATTTTTGCTGAGATTAGACTCATCCTGACTGAAACATTGCTATGCTCACACTAATAGCAATTTATTTATTTATATGCTTATCCTTTTACTAACCAGGTTAGTAGCCTCTTTCATGAGAGACCTGATGTAGTATTTATACCATCATTACTAAGAATCCAGACAGCACTCACCCTGACTGAAATGCAGTTACATTCACATGAAGGACTGTCCTTGGTAGTCAAGGATACCAACAACAGAAGGCAACAACATCTACCTCTCTAGACTAATAAAATGGTTCTGACACACTTCAGTACCATAACAATTCTTAATATTAGTATAGCACTGGAACACAAATGGTTTCTATTCCATGTTAATAAGCCCTCCTCTTCACCTGTGCCCAGATGCTGACTCACAACTCATACTATAACTACAGGAACATGACCCTAACTTGGGAATATGCATTCTGTCTACTATGTACAGCTTTGCCCCAGTAATTCAGCTGTTAAGCCAACATTTTAATTTTATTTTGAATTTAAGCTATGAAGTGGTGTGCACACTAGCTGAGATGATATTGTCAGGTTCCATCCCCCTTCTTCTACTATTCTTTGGTCTTTTTTCTCTTTTATCTTGAGGCAGTGAATATAGTTGCTTGCTACAGCCTTATCGCTCTAAGAATTTCTCTGCCAAACAGGATAGTAACTCCCATGCAGTGCTCAGGGTACATGCTGACTGACATTGCACTTGGTCATTGACTGCTAATTAAGTAGGGAATAAAAAAAACTGATTCTACTCTAGTTTGTTTTGTGCTATAGTGAAATTGCAAAACAGGAGCTTTGGCACTGACCTGCTGTGATTTAATTTTTTTTCTGATAGTTTTCTGCAGTGTTTCACTGGCCAGGTTCAGCCCGCTCCACTCGGTCTCACTCCCCTATCCTACCCTACCCTACCCCCAATTCCCACACACCCAAGTACATTTAAACTTACTTCAAACTAGCCACATCCACCATTTACTAAAACCCAATCACAAAGCCTTCAATTAATTCAGACCCATACAAAATCCGGCCTATAATTTCTCAATTACACAGCAAATGACTTTCTCCACTTGTCTACTCTCATTAGCCAGTTAATTTGCTACTACTCACAGAACCTCTCTACACTTCTCTTCTACAAGTACTTTTCATCTTAACTCACCTTACACTCAGTTGGCTCCTTCTATCTCTATCTAATGTTAACTTCCCACTATCCCAAACACGTAAAAATGTTATCCTTATATACAACTTCACAATTCTTACTCTAGCAATCATCTAACATCCTTTCACAGTCAGCTACCCAACACTTTCTGTTCTCCTACCATTACACTCCCTCATCCTCTCCACTTGTTAGCCATAAATTTTGAGATAGCTCTTGACCTCTATAACACTACTCATATAGACTGCTTTCCACATAGATATGTATACCTGTTTTCTAAATCCCAAACTTTTCTCAAGTATAACAAAAAACATAACACTCACAAAATTTCTCTTATACTTTACATCACATCTAAACCTTAGTGGTGATATTCACCCAAATCCTGTCCCTAAAACTGATCTACATCAATCAACCACCTCTCTTGCTCTACAGCCCGAAAAAACAATAAAAACTTCCTCCAAAAGATCGAACGTACTACTCCCTTAACATGAATCTCAGGAGCATAGCCAATAAGATACATAAAGTCCATGCCAGTCTATCACACTACTCCCCAATATCACAGTACTGACAGAAACCTGGTTGAAACCAGAAACAAACAATTAAATTCTTCCTCCAGGTTATAACATACATAGGCTTGACAGAAAAACAAACACAGAGGTAGAATAGCCATTATTTATAAGAAAATATCTCGAATTAGAACTTACAGAACCAAGCATCCCAGAATTCAACAATGCTGAGATATTACTTGCCAAACTCAAAACAAACTCCAATAAATGCCTAACCATTATAGGTACTTGTATTCCTCCTGGCAATAACCTCACTATAATCAAGGACATTTTCCAGTGGATATCCTTAACAGTTCTGCAAGAAACCATCATAATGGGTGACTTTAACACCATCTGGTTTTCTTTCAACACTGATAACCCCAATAATTTTTATTAACCTGCTTGGATTTACCCAGGATATACAATCTGTTACCAGAGTAGACATAGCCACCAAAAGGCAATCTATTCTAGACTGGATCCTAACAAACAAACCATCTCATGCTTTCTAATCAGGCTATCTCATGATAGCATTAGTGACCACCTCCCAACGTACCTACTTAGACAGTGTGTACAGCCCCCCAGAAATACTACCTACCATCAAATTTGTAACAGAAAAGACTAATGCTCAAACCTTCATCTCCATTCTGCAAATCTGTAACTGGACCCCACTTAAAACACTACCCTAGATGCTGCCGTGGATTGCTTTAATATCACTTTCCTCAACATTTTAAATAAACTGCAGAAATATAGGAATAAACTCAAATGATGCTACTTGGCTAACAAAAAGCATTTAAAAACCATTTAAACTAAAGGTAAAGCCTGGGCACATTGGTATACCAATAAAACTCAAGTCAACATTGATCACTACTGGCAACTTAGAAACAAAGCCAAAACCTAGATCAATCTAGACAAAAAACCTACTATAGTGATATTCAGCAAAAACACCATAACAGCACACAAAAATTTTGGTCTGCCATAAAAAAATTAATTCAGCCTGGCCAACCATTGGCACCAACCTCATCAGCCAATGGCAATAATGACAGCATAGACAACAATTTAGCACATTCTTTACAAAGTCTATACTTTTACTTTCTAAGAACTACTGCGAAACTCCTCTAATTATCCCAATACTACCCAAGGAAACCAATGACACCTTCATATTCAAACCTACCCAAACCAACACCATAAAAAATTGCTCAGAAAACTTAAACATACAACCCTTGCAGCTGACAACGTACCTTCAGAATTCCTTAAACTAGCAGCTGATGCCATCTCCTACCCTATCTCCATTTTGATTAACCTCTGGATCTTGGAACACTACATTCCCTTAATCTGGAAAATATCTTACATCTTCCACTACATAATGGAGGGAACTCTAATGAGCTCTCGAACTACAGACACATAGCAATTTTATCTTCCCTAGCCAAAGTCATAGAAAAAAGTGCAAAAATCACAAAATCTGAATATGATAAAGAAAAAACAAACACAAAAGAGTCACAAGAAATGTGTTTCATCTGGTTAGAATTACCCCACTACTTAACCTACACACGACTCATTACTGCCTTCAGACTGATACGCTAACCAGACAAATCACCTGTTCTCCTACAACTGCTCCAACTTTACACCAACACTTGAGTCTTCTGTTCCTCAAATAAATCACTTCTACAGATCACCAAATCCAACAATAGCACAGGGGACTCTGTCTACTCCAACTATGTCTCCAAAATTTGGAACACTATCCCTCAGCCTGTCATAACTATTGCTAACCCAATTTACTTCAAAAACTACTTAAGAACCTCCTGAGTAATAACTGGCTTATTAGCTTCCTTATCAACAGTCCTCCCACTTTATGCCCATCATGTGTAATTATATTTACTAATTAACTACTATAACCTCCTTTGCCACCCCCCACAAATAACTAACCATAAATCTACTCTCCCCATATTACCCTCCTATTAATATCCTTATCATTCTCTTCTTCTCCCTCACCTACTTAGCATACCTTTACCTTAACTACGATCCCTCTCCTCCTAAACCCTTAACATATCACTTTTTTTTTTACTCAACTAACTAACCTCTTGCTCCCTCTCCCTTCTCCAACTTTTCCCAACACTATACTGTCTCTCATCCCTGTCCTACATGACTTTCAAAATAATCACACTATAATAATAATACCCTTTTAACCATCCCCTAGTATATTTTCTATCTGAATCATATACCTTGCAAAGGCCACTTCATTTGTGAATATTTTCTTCCTATATAAACTTAAAGTCTGTCTCTATTCTGCAGTATTGCTTTGACCTATTGTATATATATTTGTCTGTCGTATTCATCAATGTGAATTTTTGGGTCTACTTGTAATTACAGGAATACCACTTACCCAAATCTCACTAAATCGAGACAACAACACCGAACGTTCACTTCAATGAATATTCACATCACAGGTTCATAGGTTCATAGGTTCATAGGTTCATACTAGGCTATCTGCCCTAGGGCATTTATAAGCCTAGCCAGAGTGTGTGTGGCTTTCACCACCCCTTAGGATGAGAATACTTTACCCATTAGTTTGCTGTGCCTCTGTCCAGCAGTGATACAGAGATGATTCCCGGGGTAACCTCGACGATCCCATCCACTAAGATTTCTGTTGAACAGAGTCAGTGAGGGGCTCTGCCTCACATGGACTGGGATTCTGTTCCATAGTGTAGGGAGTCTCTGGGTGATGAATCTGTCCCTCCAGCACGTCCTATTTATATCCGTGTTGAGGTTTAAGTCTCTTGCCTGGTGGATTTGGATTTTGAGGTGGAGCATGTCCATTAATTCCGGTTGGACATAGCCTTGTATGTCAGGCACAGATCACCTCTGAGCAGATGGTATGCGACTGAATAGAGCTGGAGTTTCTTCAGTCGGGCATTGTATGACATATGTTTGAGCCCCTTTATCCTTTTGGTGAGGAACTTTGGGGTCTTTCCAACTGCTGCAGGTGTTTGTACTCAATCATTGGTCTTATAAGTGAAGAGTACAGGGTACAATGACCTCTCCTGATCTGGATGTGAATCCCTTCATGATCAGGTGGGCAATGTAGAAGGTCTTCCTAACCACTTTGGCAATGTGTTACTGTCAACTTGGGTCCCAAGGTCCCTGATAACTTCTTCCGTGTTTAATGGATTACCACCTTCCCAAAGGGTATGACTATACATTTTTTGGCATTTAGCTTAAGGCCATGGCTCTGGCACCAGTTATCCATTTCTATGAGACCTCTCTGGAGGATGTCTGTGTCTGATGCAGTGTCAATTATGGTGCCCAGTTTGCAGTCATCTGCAAATTTTGTCAGCCACAATCCCCCTATGTTTGCCTGCACTTCAGAAAAATAAATGCTGAACAAGAGGGGGCCCAGGAATTTTTAACAGGGAAAGGAGGCACATGGTCAACATGGGGAAACCTGCCCTTTTCCCCACGATAATGTGATCTCGGAGTTGGTGTATATAGCTAGGGGTGGGGGCACAGCCCCCCCACATTGGGGGGTGTTGAGGATGAACCCCCTACCTGGGTGGGTTTGACATACTTCATTGTGTTTGTTGTTGAATGTTGGCCAAGTGTCTCCCTTCCCTGTTTAAAATTCCGGTGATGTCAATGTTCATTTAATTGAACATTCGGTGTTGTCGTCTTGATGTAGTGAGATTCTGGTAAGTAGTATTTCATTAATTAGAAGTAGGCACAAATTTTTATGATACATACAAACCTTATGTCTGTATCTATTGTGCAAGATTGATTTGGACTATTGTATGTATAAATATCTGTCCTATCTATCAATGTGAATCTATGGAATATACAGTTTGTCCTATTCTTATGTGTATAAATCATTGTAATTCAATATAATTGTGTAATTTTGTAATTGTCTCTGGAGCATTTCTCCCTAGCCCTCCACTGAAAATGGGCACTAATCTAGTCGAACTTCCCAGGTAAATAAATGCTAATTAAATAAACAAATAAATAAATAAATTATTCTCTTCAATGGCTAAGATACATTTACCCCTTCTGTATTCACAGTCCAATGTGCCACTATAGCTTTGCCAATTATGTGATCCTGATCATACCACTCAACCTCTAAGATCAAGAAATCTGAACAAAGCCATAAATAATAGGAGGCAAAGCCCCAAAAAGGGGGCATTTTTTAAAATATTGCTCTTGCAAGCTTAGAAAGTTGATAGAATAATAGGTCTTATATTAACATGGATTTTCTTAGGGATATGAAGTCTGAAACTCAAATATCTGTAATTATTTTTTGGTTTCAATCCTTAATGATTTGCCAGTGATTTACCAGAAAAACAAAATTTTATCAGGAACATGCCAAAAATATGAGGCAAAAATGTGGACTTTCTGTGAAAATCTGGACAGTTGAGAGGTATGACCCGATTCACAAACCTGATGGAATTCTACATTCCTTTTAAAAAGGTGCCATGCTTTAATTTGCTTTTTTAAACAGTATTAGACTTTTAAATATCTGTTGACTAGATAAAAAAGTAATTCAGAAAGTAGACCAAATGTATCTTACAGAGCAAGTACTGCCATCCCATCTGAAAAAATATTTTGGTAAGTGATATCATCCCTGTAATGCAAAGCTTTTTTATTTGTGTCTCCCATAGTTCAATAGTCTACATCTGCATATCAGCATGTTCTTCACAAGCTTAACAAGTCACAGCATGAGTGACAGCACAATGTTTGCCAGCCATTCATACCATGGGATTGTATTGCATAAGGACATCTTAATCATTACTTTGTCGGATGAGCTGTCTGTTTTCCATAATTGGGTGCCCATCTAAGACATGGCAATTTATGTCAAGAAATACAGTAGCCTACACTCTGAGACAACACATTCACTTTTCATTAAAGTATTGAATGATAATGACTTAGACATGATAGAGCACAAACATATACATAAGAACGTCAGTACTGGGGAAAATGCATCTGCAATGATTAGGTCTTTATCCTAGAGCTTGCCAACATTTATCATCTTTGGCAACAAGTTTTTCATTGCTTTGGAGTACTATAACTCTAAAGAAAAACTAATCCTATGTAACAATTTAACCATTTTGTCTCAATGTGAAAACGTTTAGCACATCTACATTCATCCTTAATTATTTTCAGGCTGTCTACATCCAGACTTTATTCAGTCAGCCACTGAAGTATGAAACCACAGCCTGCATTGAGAAAATGCCTGGAAAGGTTGTTGAAACATCACTGTCTGTGTAGTTACTGAAACTTGGTTTAAAAGTAAGGAGAGCTCTCCTCCAGTATCAGTTCTTGTACTTTTTATGCCTTCAGACCCAATGACAACTGTGTTGGAATCTCCGTATATTATCATGGAGCATATTGCCTCAAATGGTTCCCTAGGGACTCACAAAGTGAACTCAATGAATTCTAGCTAGGATTAATTATAGCTTGTTACAGAACAACCTTATGTCCCCTAATGACCATGTACGATTCCTCATTGTTCTAAATGATCTCCCTATTAGCAAAAACGTACTTCTTTTATGTGAATTTACCCTACAATTAACTGGAACGTGTATACTTTCAATAGGGGATACATCCAAAAAGTCCCAGACTGAATAAACAAAAAAATCCTGAGCAGCTGCTAAATTAACTATCAGAAGACAAAACATTCTTGACCTGATTCTTACAAATGTCTCTGTCTCTTGCACTACTCCTTTGGTATATCATGTCCAGCGAATTCTGACCATAAACTTGTGACTTTCTCCTTTGCACTACATAAATATCACACAGCAAATCCTGCTGAATTTTAGGACTAAAGCATGCCATCCTTAACCTACTCTGTGATGAAATATTCTATACTCACTTAGAAAAATGCATAGGGCTAGACAACCCCCTTCCCTCATTATACTGTATAGAAAACAAACCACTACAAAAAATTGTAGTGAGGGACTTGGGTACTTAGGTTGATAGTTGACAACTGTTGTCAGGAAATCCTTTTATTTAGCCCAGCTTATTGCCAATGGAATTTCATCAAGGACTACAAAGGTAATCATTCCCTTATACTCAGCATTGAGTGGGTAAATTATTGAGTACAACACCCATTTGAGATCTGTCTCACTAAGCATATCAAACAGTTAGAAATAACCCAAATGTTCCTAACAAAAATGATCACAGGCCTAAAATTCATGAACTACTATAAGAGGCTAGATGATCTGTTACTTTACTTGGTATATTATAGACGTTTGATGGGAGATCTTTTACTCATTTGCCATTTCATTTAAAATCCCATAGAACTTGACCTCTAGTATCTGCACAAGTGCAATATCTCCACCATTACTAGCATCAGGGATCTAAATCAACGCTGATAAATTAGCAAAACATAGTGAAGATTTTTATAACCCAACACCTCTCAAACCTTTGGAACAAACTTCCCTAGCACATTTAGCAGTACAGCTCACTATCTTCCTTTAAACTAGCTGACTCGATGAGTATCCAAAATTACTTTGGGATTAACTGTTATGGCCCTCTTTGAAAAAAGAGGATCAACCTGAGGGAGAGTACTGACAAGGAGTGAATAATCGTAACACTCAATCACCTTGGAATATCTACAAATTCATGTCTTTATGATCATATGAATAAAAGAAAAAGCCCATTCCAAATCATTAAATCATTAAATAATGGATTCAAAATCACAGCATATGGGAGGACAATGGTAGTACTAGCCATACTTAATTATATTGTTACTGTAGCATAAAGAGGAGGATTTAATTTAATATGTGCAGCCACATTCTAACAGCTTGCCTAAATAAACTTTGTAATGAGTAATTAGTAAACAGCTTCAGGAGTATCATCCAGCATGTCAAATAATGCAAATATATCTATCACATTTACCACAAAGAACATTTCTATTGTGTTGCTTTAAGGATGCTATCCACAAATCAGGCTAGCAACAGCTCAGAAGCTTAGTTTTTTACTATTACCCAAATTCTGAACTGAAGGACTGAAAAGATCAAGGGGGTTAAGGAGCTCTACATTTAGAGTTGTAATATTTCCAGCAAATGCTCTATCAAAAAAAGAGTATGATTTCCCTGTAAATGAATTGATACTCTTGATTCAAGGATGTTTAAAAAACTCTGCTGAAGTCGTTAAGAAAGAAGGAGAGGAATAAAAGAAAGAAAGGATAAAGGAAAAAGGGAAAGAGAAAGAAAGAAAAGAAAAGAAAAGAAAAGAAAAGAAAAGAAAAGAAAAGAAGGGTGTTACAATTTTTTGGACAATGGTACAGTGAGTATTGCTGTTGTACAGACCATACATCTGTGGATTCAATCCATGGATAACTAATATAACCATCTGTAAATGGGGAAGCACAGACTTTGGGTAGGCAATGATGTGAGACAGTAGACAATGCAGTGTTGCTGTTTGGGTAATGAAACTATTCATAGCTGGAGATACCACCTTGAGGAAATGAGCAAATTCTTCACAATTCAATCTTTGCAATGTCATTTTGAAATCATGGTCAGGTTGAGTGACATAATCTCTCCTGCTTAACAAGCAAATATGTCCATATTGTAGAAAATAACACAATGACAATTTTCATAAAGATACACTGAAAGCTCAAAATCATCAGCTCAGTATAATTATCTATCATGTGTTCTAAATCAAGTGATAATTTTCTTAATTTTTTCAGAGTTTCTATCAAGCCAGAAGTGTCTGGGACAGTGACTAGTAGACTGTGTATCAAACAAGAGAAATCTAATGTAAATCACAAGTATCATAAGACATCACTGCATCCTTTTTCTTAGAATATAGAATAGTCAACATGCAGTAGAGAGGATAGTCTGTTAAAAGGTCAGGTCAAAACACAAGAACTGAATTAGAAGAACCTTCTTTCCAAGTAAAGTTTTAATAATATGTGACATAATTCTGAAAGATATCCTTATGGCAGGAAGAGATTCCTTTAGGTGAGACAGGAATACTATGGCAGTAGTCACTGAATGTGATAGGAAACTAAGGACCATAAATGGAGTTGTGTTTAATTTGAGTTGCCTTCAAACATTTCACATAATCAGCTAACAGTGCTGTTAAATGCCATAAGTCATGCCTAATCACTTCCAGACCCTTGCTGATTCCAAAAATTAAGATGAGACAACTTTGTTACAAAAAAACACATCAGTTTAACTTGGGTTGCATTTCTTGCTCAATGATACTGCTCAGCTCTTTCTCCCAACTTAAGATTTCTGCAAGGCTTTCCATTTCTAGTATCAATGCTCACTACTTGACACTTTTGCACTCTGCTGTTATGAAACCCACCTGAAATAACTTAATTTAAATAAAAATATGATTTTATTTATCACATTTCTTGAGTAGTAGTTACTTTATGCTGAAGAAAACTGACAAAACGAAACCTTGAGGCTATGCTACAAGTGATTTACCTGTTTTATAAGCCTGTACAAACCTATGAACCTATGAGCCTATCTATAATATGCAGACCAGCCCAGGGAGACAAAAAAGAAAACTTCATGAGGCATCCACAAGACTTCTCTAGGCCTGTAGTTTAATCTTGTGGTTTACTGTAGTAACTTTGGTTTGCTGTTTATCTCAAAAAAAAAAAAAAACATAAGGATAAGAGAGTCCATTAACTGGGAAAACTACTCATGTACCAAGACACTTGCCCAACGTTTCCTGGAATTCAATGCCCTGGACCAGCTCATTCTTACCCCCACTAGAGGTAGCAACATTCTTGACCAGGTCATTACTAACATGGGCGACCGTTGCTCTACACCAATAGTCATCTCCTCCCTGGTTAGATCTGACCATAATCTAATTACCTTGGAAATCCACACCTCACACCCCTCCGCAAAGGTAACCACCATGAAAAACTCCAAATCTAACTTTGGCCTCATAAAAACAGAGGTGGCTAACTTCACGGCACCCATGCAAATGGAGAATAGTTGTATGACCGCTGAATCATACACCAATGCACTGTACGAACATGTACAAAATGCATGGATCTCACCATACCCAATAGAACCAAGACATTCTCCTGTAAAAAAAAGGAAGCCTCTAGTGGTCCCCTGCCATAAACAAACTCTACAACAGAAGGAGGAATCTGATGCGGAATAAGGTGAAGTCCCAAGACTGGAAAAACTCCCTTATCAGCCTCAACAAAAAGTTGAGAACCCTCATCAAATCCTCTAAAGCTGGCTATGAAATCAGAATTGCAGCAGATAGCAAAGACAACCACAAGGCCTGTTATAGTTATGTAAAGAATCTCCACGGCAATACCCAGATTTGCTAATGCACAATGGTAAGTCCTATACCAAGCCAACAGATATTGCCAATATGCTGGCCGACAGATTCAGTGCCAGCTTTACCCCTCTCTTCCCCACAAAGGACAAATCATAATACCAGTAGATTGCCAGGCACCCAGTATTACTGCTGCACAGGTTAAAACAGCACTCTCCAAGGCCAAGAATGCAGCTTCTATGGAACCTAACAATATCCCTGGCTGTATTCTAAATGAACTACAGAGTGAACTGGCACCTCACCTGTGTGCCCTGTTCAATTACAGCCTCATCTCAGGCTTTGTCGTACCGAATGGTGCACTGCTACAGTCATCCATCTTCACAAAGGAGGAGCGACTACAGACCCTGGGAACGATTGCCCCATTAACCTGACAAGTCTGATATGCAAAGCTATGGAATGCATCATCATGGACCTAATAAACAAGGATATAGGGAATCACCAAACTCTGGATCCCACACAGTTTGGTTTTGTGAAGGGTAGATCATGTCGACTTCTTTGAGTCAGTCACCAGACCTGTGGATGAAGGCAAGGTAGTTCATACAGCCTACCTTGATCTGGCCAAGGCTTTTGATACCATTCTCCACTCAGGAATCATAGAAAAACTGACTAAGCTAGGCATCAACCCCTATATCACTAGGTGGGTTGCAAACTGGCTCACAGATAGAATCCCCAGTGTGAAAGTAGCTGACTCCAAGTCAGACTGCCAACCAGTCATAAGTGGAGTCCCACAGGGATCGGTCCTGGGTCCTCTCCTGTTTGGTATCTACTTCTCAGAAGACTAGGCCAACACAAACAGAATCTGGCTGACAAAGTTCACAGATGATTGCAAGTTGGGAGCCATTATTAACTCCTCAAGTGATGTTGACATTCTACAGAAAGGCCTCACTGAGACCAACGACTGGTGTCAGAACCATGGCCTTAAGCTCAATGAAAAAAAAATGTGTCGTCATCCCCTTTGAGAAAAACCCAGTTTCCATGAATTACCACATCAAAGGTAGTCCACTAAACACAGAAGGCATTATAAGAGATCTGGGAACACAGGTTGACAGCAAGTTCTCTTTTGACCACCACATTGCCACTGTGGTCAGAAAGTCCTTCTGTGTAGCACATGTCATTACTAATAGTTTTGCATCCAGGAAGAAAGAGGTTATTGTCTCCCTCTACTCTTCCCTCATTAGGCCAATCATTGAGTACAATGCCCCATTTGGCATGTACCTCACTAGACACCTGCAACAACTGTAGAGGCCGTAAAAGTACCTCAATATAAGGATCCTAGGCCTTAAACACTTGTCCTATACGGGCAGACTCAAAAAACACCAACTATTCTCTGTCTCATCTCGCCTACTCAGAGACAATCTCTGCTTGACTTACAAAGGCATGTCTGACCCAGCTTTGTTGGAAACGCTACATCTAAAGAAATCCCAATCCCTCCACACCACATGCTCCAGAGACCTCAACCTCATTACCACAATCAAAAGAACATGCTGGAGGGGCAGTTTCATAACCCAGAGACTGCCCATGCTATGGAATAAACTTCCCATACATGTCAAACAGAGCATCTCACTTGCCCTCTTCAAAACAAATCTTGATGATGAGTTGATGGGAAATAGAAAATTCACCCTGGGGATCACTCCAGTGGCTTTACTCGACATATGCGCTGGGAACTAAGATCGGGTGGCACGATGCCATGGGCTAGGCTTGTAAAGGCTCCAGGGCCATTAGCCTAGTATACACCTATGAACCTATGAACCTATTCAAAAGTAGAACAGAGAGATTTACTATCACTATATGAGCTGGAAATAATAGTGGTAATCTTGAAGTTTCTCCACAGCACAGCAGAATTAATTATTTATTTCATAAAGACCTTCTGGTCTGCTGATACAAATATTGAATTTTGCTGTTTAGCACTGAAACTCAATATACTTGCTTCAGGGAAGAAGGTGTACGCAAAGAAGACATTTTGATGTGAGCACATCCTTATGCACCCCTGGCGTGTGCCCTACATTTTACATTGTTCTGGCTTGCACACATGAATAACTGCTAAATGATGACAAAAAATGTCCCTCAGTAAAGACAAATGTAACTTCCAAAGATGAAGTAAGAAATCCAAACCAATGCATAGCTAGACAAAATGATCCTTTAATGACAAATAAAAAAATAAACATGCACAAAGCACCTGATTGTTAGCAGGCAAAAGTGCTCAGTCTGAGGTGCTTTGTGTGTGTCATTAAAGGATCGTTTTGTCTAGCTATGCATTGGTTTGGATTTCTTACTTCAACTGCTAAATGATGTTGCAGTATAACTTCACTTGTGGGCAGTAAGCAAATAAATGAAAGAAATATAATTGAGGTAGTTCTTACAGAATTACATTGAATAGAAACTGGCTGCCATTTTTTCACAGAGAATGTGTGTGTGTGTGTGCGTGTGTGTGTGTGTGTGTGTGTGTGTGGGTGTGTGTGTGTGTGTGTGTGTGTGTGTGTGTGTGTGTGTGTGTGTGTGTGTGTGTGTGTGTGTGTGTGTGTGTGTGTGTGTGTGTGTCCAGTTTTTTTTTTCATTTTTCTGTTTTGCTCTTCCTCCAGACCTGTCTGATAACCCAGTTCTATCAGATGCGAAGCAGCTATTATTAGATTATGTAACTAGCCTACAGTCTTATAGTCATTTTTTTCCCTGGCCAGGGGGCCTAATCATCCAATTTATCCTCAAATGATGAAAGCTGGTTAGGTGGGGGCAGGTCAGTTTTCAGATTTGGCAGAGCAGCCAGCTATCTTTCTTAGAGCACCATCCCCTCCCAGCAGATTTTTTGTGCAACACTCAATGCTGCCTGCTCTGTGCTGGCTTCCCTGCTAGTAGGCTCGCACAGTGGAGGTGTGCGCTGGACAAAACCATGATCCGCAGGTGTAAAAAAATGTTTCCCATGTAGCTGCAAGTTGAAGCCAGGTAATTTGGGAGGCATTTTTTTTCTTTTTAGTAAATTATAACAGAGGTTAATATTATAGCATGATATTTTTTGTTTAATATTAAAATACTGCGTGTTGCACTCCAGAATATATATTATAGAATAGTTTATGTTTCTTTCTCTTTATGATAAATTTTGAAACAAACTATCAGAGAATTATGTTGAGGTCACAATAATAATAAAACTTCTATTTTTCAATTTCATTTTTAGTAGTTAATGAAACTGAAGAAGAGGACATGTGAAAGAAAACTGTATTGTTTTGTGCAGGAACATTAGTACAAAGAGAACAGCAGCATTTCAGCAAAGGTTTTAGTTAACATGATCATCACTCTTCTTTTACTTTCGGCTGCTCCCTTTAGGGGTCACCACAGTGGGTCATCTGTTTCCATTTCTTCCTGTCCTCTGCATCTTGCTCTGTCTCATCAACCACCTGCATCTCCTCTCTTACCACATTCATAAACCTTATCTTAGGCCTTCCTCTTTTCCTCTTACCAGGTGCTTATCCTCAGCACATGTCCAAACCAATGCAATCATGCCTCTCTGGCTTTGTCTTCAAACCGTCCAACATGAGCTGACCCTGTAATATACTAATTTCTAATCCTGTCCAGCCTCATCACATCCAATGCAAATCTTAACATCTTTAACTCTGCCACCTCCAGCTCTGACTCCTGTCTTTTCATCAGCGCCACTGTCTCCAACCCATATAACATAGCTGGTCTCACTATCATCCTGTAGACCTTTCCTTTCACTCTTACTGGTACCTGTCTGTCACAAATTAGTACTGACACTCTTCTCCACCCACTTCACTGTGCCTGCACTCTCTTCTTCACCTCTCTTCTACACTCACCATTACTCTGAACTGTTGATCCCAAGTATTTAAGCTCATCCACATTTGACAACTCTACTTCCTGCATATTCACCATTCCTCTGTCCTCCCTCTCATTTACACACATATATTCCTGTCTTAGTCCTGCTGACCTTCATTACTCTCCTCTCTAGAGCATATCTCCATCTCTCTTGGATCTCCTCAACCTGTTCCCTACTCTCACTACAGATCACGTCATCCACAAACATCATAGTCCACAGGGACTCCTGTTTGAACTCCTCTGTCAACCTGTCCATCACCATTGCAAATAAGAAAGGGCTCAGAGCTGATCCTTGATGTAATCCCACCTCCACCTTGAATGCATCCATCACTCCCACCACAGACCTCACCACTGTTGCAGTGCCCGCGTACATATCCTGTGCCACTCCTACATACTTCTCTGCCACTCCTGACTTCCTCATACAATACCAAAACTTTGCTTTTTCTAAGTCCACAAAGACATGCTGTAGCTCTTTAAGACCTTCTCTATGCTTCTCCATCAACACCCTCAGAGCAAACATTACATCTATAGTGCTGTTTCCTGGCATGAGACCATACTGCTGATCATTAATCATCACCTCCCTTCTTAGCCTAGCTTCCACTACTCTTTCCCATAACTTCATTCTTTGGATGATCAATTTTATCCCTCTGTAGTTACTACAACTCTGTAAATCACCCATATTCTTAAAAATCAGTACCAATATACTTCTTCTCCAATCCTCACGCATCCTCTCACTTTCAAGATTTCATTAAACAATCTGGTTAAAAACCCCACTGCCATCTCTCCTAAACACCTCCGTGATTTCACAGTAATGTCATTTGGACCAACAGCCTTTCCATTCTTCGTCCTCTTCATAGCCATCCAACATGATCATAAGTGTGCAGGTGTATTTTATCAGAGGGCAGTAGTACAATTCTATTATTATCTCTATGCATTGTGTGGTATTGCAAGAGTGGGACATTGTTGAAATGAACTGACATCACTGTAGGAGAAATTTAGTTGAAATACAGTAGTATTGCTGTAATACATTGTGCAACTGTAAACTGCACTGAGATGTAAGAAAATCAGATGGCAATAGCACAATCCTATTATTATCTGTATCCATTGTGTGGTACTTGATTGCAAGAGTGGGACATTGTTGAAATATGCTGAAATCACTGCATAAGAAATTTAGTTGAAATATAGTAGTATTGCTGTAATACATTGTGCAATAGTAAACTGCAATGAGATGTAAGACCTCAGCAGGAGTATTTCATAAATACAGTAGCAATACCTTAATATATTTCTCATTACTTAAGACAGTTACAGAAAAAGCACAATGGTATTATTCAGTACATTGTGAAATACTTAATTACAAGGAAGTATAGGGCATTGGTGAAATATATTGAAAGTATTGCAGTAAAAATTAAAAATATATATATATCCAAAGCATAACATTACCATTGCAACCTATACTGAACATAATGAATTATACTCTGGTTATAACAAAACAGAGTGATGTATTTTCATATAGTAACTTTTATTTATCTGTTTATTCTATTATTTATTTGTTTATTATT
The DNA here is from genome assembly GCF_019279795.1 of Protopterus annectens. Taxonomy (NCBI): domain Eukaryota; kingdom Metazoa; phylum Chordata; order Ceratodontiformes; family Protopteridae; genus Protopterus; species Protopterus annectens. The sequence goes on from NC_056745.1 coordinate 754,073,405, forward strand.
TGGAAACTGGGTAGATGGTCTGGAACAAAGACCATTTCAGCCTTGACCTGGGCACAAACAGAAGAATAGCTCACATACAGGTATATCACAATACATTCCTCAGTATTGAAACAAATACTGAATTAATGTTTAGTATGGGGAGATTTTATGAAAACATGAAATCTCTTCACAAGATTAATTTAATCAGAGATGTAATATCATAGTGGTGCAGCAGTAGCGTTGTTGCCTCACAGCAAGAGGTTCTCCCATTCAATTCTCGGCTGGAGTGTGGGGAGTGCCTTCTGTGTGGAGTCTGCATGCCCTCCCCACGGTTGGGTGGCATTCGAAAGACATGTGTAAATGGGTGTACTTTCATTGAAGGTTGAACGTCGAGCTGGCACCTCGGCATTCATGAAAACCTACTGCCAATCATTAGCGGACCAGAGTTCCACTGTGGCGACCCCTAACTGGGAAAAACCGAAAGACAAACAACAACAACAATATATCAAATAGTAATAATATGGCACTATTATTTCAATATATTGTTCAGCAATTAGTTGGAGGCAAATAAATAGCATTTGTGAAATATGCAAGCAAAAATGCCCGACAGGGTTTGTGTGTGGCGTCGGGTCTCTACCCCCTTGAAAGGACGTTAGTTGCACATTAACACACACACCCTGGAGGGCATTATTCTGCTTAGAGAATGGATGTAAAATAGTTCCTCCTCCTAATGTTTCAAACTTGCTGTATTATATGTTAACGGTGTTGGAGGAAGCATTTAACATCCAAAATATAATACTTAAAAAAAATCCAGGAATTTACTTTATTTTTTTTTGGTCCCTTACTCCTAAAATGTTTGTTTTATTGCCAGTCATTGGATATAGAAGTTACTAAATAATGACATGCATTTGAGTTTATTTCCTTCAGAAAATTCATGTTAACACAAATCCTTTTATTTAAGCAAGTTAGTAATTTTAGAAGAGCAGTAATTAAAATCTGTTCTTAGTTTTGAGCCTTTGTTCCCCTTTTATTTTAGGCTTTATCCAAATGTCTCCAGCTGAAGGGTGCAGAGATATACAAACCTCTTTGTTGCTGCCAGTGGTAGATCTCACTCACTCTCTCTCTCATACATACACACACACACACACACACACACACACACACACACACACACACACACACACACACACACACACACACACACACATGCGCGCACCTCTACTTCAGAAAGTGCATGCTAACACAAATCGTTTAAAATACTGGGCTGGCTTGAACTCCCTCACCTCCTTCAATGGTATCAACTCTCACTCGCCCACAAACTAGTAAACCATCCACTAAATGTCCCATCCCTCCAGAATCTACTCCAACCCTATCACACCACCAGACCACTAAGACCCAGCAACAAAAATTACTTGCCGATCACTAAAGCCAATAACTCTGCTGGTGAAGCACTATTCTCTTGCACCATAGCCAAATTATGGAACTCCCTCCCCATTCACAATTACCTCCATACCATCATGCACCCACTTCAAAACTTTACTAAAAGCGCACCTAAAAACATGCTGGCTATAGCCCTGCAACTCCCACTTTAATATCACCCACCCCATCCAACCACTACCTTTCTTTCCACTTCACTAACTACCTTGATTAAAGCAAGCTCAGATGCTCATAAGCCTAGTACTTATTATACAGCAGGAACTTCTTAGTGTAACATTTGTTAATGTCTGTTATGTACTTCATAGATAAAGATTCGAGTTGTCTGCTGATGTACTATGTTCTTCATCTGTAAATATGTTGTAAGTAATTGCTATGTAAATTGTTAATCGCTATGTAATCCAATGTAACTGCTGTCTGTTTATTTTAACTGTGGAGCTTTTCTCCCTGGGCCTCCATTGAAAATGGACCTATGTCCAGTCGGACACTCCCGGTCAACAAATATAAATAAATAAATAAATAAATAAATGTGTTCCTATTTTGAGCCTTTGTCACGTTTATTTTAGGCTTATCCAGATACCTTGATCTAAGATCATAATTCTCAACTGTACATATTTTTGTAGAATGCCCAGATTTTTGCCTCATATATTCTGTCTGTTCCTCATAAAAAAATTAGCTTTTTGACAAACCACGTGGATGATCTAAAGATTAAAGTCAATGAATAATGACAAGCATTTGAGTTTCAGATTTCATATCCTGCAGAAAATACATGCTAACACAAATCCTGTTATTCTAGCACTTTTCTAAGTTTATAAGAGCAATATTTAAAACATGCCCCTCTTTCTTACCATTTGTTCCCACATTATGTCAGGCTTTGTCCAGATTTCTTGTGCTAATAGTTTGAGAAGTATGTCTGATGTCAAGAGATATGCAAAACTGCAGCTGCTGCCAGGGGATTGCTAGATTGCTTTCACACTTTACTGTCTCTGTCTATCACGTGCACACACACACACACACACACACACACACACACACACACACACACACACACACACACACAAAGTCTCTTCTGCTTTCATGCATGCATTCACTCCCACATGCAGACAGAAACATAAACAGTCATACACATACATACAAACACACATTTTTTGTTTCGTTTGATCAAGTTCTCTCTGTTACTCTCATACATGCATCACTCTCACATACATGCTTTATTTAAATTTTTTTCTTTTATTATTTTACCTTTGCAAAACAGCAAAAGTGCTGCTTAGCAAGTATAAAAAATAGCTCACTTTCACTCACTTTCATTGACATGCATGCCTACATTCACACACAAACATAAACACAAACACACACACACACACACACACACACACACACACACACACACACACACACACACACACACACACACAATTTTTTTTATAATTGTCATTTTTTTTTCACATTTTGCACTTGCTAAACAGCAAAAGTCTCACTTAGTGAGTGTAAAATAATGGCAGCTGTTCAGTTTTCTCAGTCCAAGCTCCACGGCAGATGGATATGCCGCCATGAAGCGGCAGACTCATTTTTCAGCGGGCATTACTTGTACATTAATATCCTGCTGGAGCACATCTCCAATCAGGGTGTTGATATACATTTTGACCATTCTCTAAATTACAATTACTGCATTAGAAAATTAGTTGGACAACAATGCTAGTACATTATGTAAAATATACTATCCTAATGCAGTCTCTTATAGTGAATTAAACTGAAGTATATTTCAATACATTTCTCAATAGTGAATTACATTTTAACATGATACTCAAAAGTGTTGCACAGAAACATTGTTACATTGCACAATACTTACTTGCATAAGATGTGGCTGAAATACATTAAAAGTAGTAGCACTAACATTATTCAAAATTTAGCACTACAGAATTTTAGTATTAATACATTACAGTCTTCAGTAATGTAAGAACCATCACTATAATGATAATTTCACAATATGGTAGACCCTTCAGCTAGTACTCATGAGAAAAAAAAATGTTTTTTTCTTTTTTTTACAGGGAAAACAATGGGAGAGGAAAAGATAGGACCACATCAAAAGAAAGAAAAAAATGAGTATATTTAAAAATATATTCATGCAAATACTGGAAAGAAAACCAGATTAAGAGCAGATAGTATAGTTGTGCCACTAAAACACGCTATAAAAGAAATACAAAGCAGCATTAAACCCTAAAGAACCCAACCAGTGATACACAGTTTGTAGGACTGTAGAGCAGGTACACCTACTGCTTGATGTCTTTGGTACCTTACAAAAAAAAAAAAGGTCATGACACAGCACAATAAGCTACAAAAAGGGCATGGACTGCTTGTGGCCAGCACTGATGTGCTACAAAAAAAATGAGTCAGCTACCACCAGCATTTCCTGTCTACACACTCAGCTATTAAAAAGGCCTCTTCTTCAGTCCTACAAACTGGGGTTGTTCACAAGAATCTGTAATGACAGAAAAAGCAACGTAAACAAGGAAAGGAAAACCGCAGGCATCTACCTCTTTGCCACTGTACCTTCCCTTCAGCTTACCCTATTAATACACTCTTCTCAAAACAACTAAGTACTCCTTCCTCATTCCACTCCTTGCCTGCCTACTGCCTTAACTTTTCTAGCTACATATAAGCAGGTTCATGACACTCCTGACAACAACTACTCATTGTCAGATTAACAAACTGCGAGTACATGTTAAAGTTATATTCAACTACTAATTATGCTTACATTATAAAGAATAATTATAAAGCCCCAGACTACATTCCTGCAGTTGCATGCCATGACAGAATTAATTGCTAGTTTAATAGGTTCATAGATTCATAAGTAAGTACCAGGCTAGCTGCCCTTGTGGGTCAGTTTAAGCCTAGCCAATTTTCCTTTTTCTGCTTGAAATAACCTATCCCATTTGCTTATAGATTGGACATACCCATCCCATGGTCAATAATTATATATTACACCTAGAGAGAATAATTTGGATCATATCACAGATAATTTGAGGGGACCCATGCATGGGATAAAGCATTTAGAGGCATCCACTGTCCAGGAGGCAGTCCTGGCATAAACTTTCTATTTCCCATCCATAGATCTAAGTTGAGCTGGAAAACAGACAGGGTTGAACTTTGTTTTATGTGGATTGGGAGCCTATTCCACAGCAGCTGTATTATCTGTGAAATATACCTGTTCATCCAACCCACTCTGTTGATGTTGCAGAAGAGATGTAGATCCTTAGACCAAGTATTTAATAACTACACAATACTAATGCTTATGATGTTAATGCAAGCAACTCTAAATCTTTTGATGTTTTCATATTTTCTCCATCTCTCAAGCAAAAAAATATTTAAATATAGATATGCATAACTTTTTATTGGCTAACATTTTAGAATTAAATTTCTTGTAGTGACTAGAGTGTAGTGATTGTGCCCTGATATTGGGAAAATGCAAAAACAGTTAAGCACTTCTATAGCACAAAACCTGAACTGAACAATTGTTAAGCACTGCTGCTTCAGTTGTTAAAATTGGGTATTATGCTAGGCAGTTAAACCTGCCAGAACAACTAGCCAGCAAACAACAGAGATCAAACTAAAAACAGATTACTTTCTGCCTGCTGAATGTGCAAGTATTCTGTCCCTGACTTTCCTTAACATAAACCAGCATGCTATACTGTCTTTCTGATAGTGCTTGCTAAGTGCTTTATGGCTTTGGAAGCTGGCAAAACACTTAGCACTTTTTTTGTTTTGTCCTTACAGAACTAGTATTACACAAAGCAGATAAATCTCAATGCATTACAACGAATTATGACCAGGTCTCCTATACTAACCTTAATTTTCTGTTCTCGACATGGATACCAAGATTCACTTCTGAAATTTTGCTGTCAAGGTGGATTTTTTGGCATCCATGTCCTAAACAAGTAAGCCGGGTATGAGATCAGACCATAATTTTCTATATTATGGATAATAACCAGTAGAGTGCAGAAGGAAGAGCTCAGAAACACATAGTGAACTATGATATTCATTTCCAGCAGGTTTGCCAGTGTGATACATGTTTCTGATTCATGGTCTGCAGTAGCACTAAGTGCAGGTTCATGATTAATACAAATTAGCCAAGATAAGTTCTACCACACTATTTTGGATGGACATGATGGCAATGTACACTGTCTTTTTATGGTGTATGGCTTTTAGCAGGTAAGTACTGAAAGGCTGTATGTTTCTGCATGTATGTTTGTTTGTGCATATGTGTGTGTGTGTGTGTGTGTGTGTGTGTGTGTGTGTGTGTGTGTGTGTGTGTGTGTGTGTGTGTGTGTGTGTGTGTGTATGTAGCGGCATGACTTAGACAGTTTCTGTGCCTGTGTGGGTTTGTATGACTGCCTGAGGTGGGCATGTGTGTGACTGCCTGGGATCTATATGAATGTATGTTGTCCCTTGCAGGTGTCTGTGCATTTCCTAATTTGGTTGGGATAACACAATATATATGGGGCTACTTAAACACACCTAAACCTAGAAAGTTGACACAAAAAAAGTCGACCTAATATAGTCAATAAAAATTTCCATGCAACTCTACAAAATCTTGAATCATACAAATGAAAAAAAAACAACCCCCTACTAATTAAATATAGCAGCATTGAGATTGCATAATAAAGGAAAAATGGCATATTCTCCAACCCCAGTATTATATAAATTTTGCACAAATGTAACATCAAATCTCCAAGCACTCCAAATGAAAAAATCATTATTTTTATAAACATGCTCTGAATTTTTTGCTCTAAGAGCATGAAAATAATGCTGTCAGTATTATTTATTGGCAATTTTAGGTTTAGATCTTTTTCAGGGATCTTTTATATATGTGTCTACCTCACTAGGTCAACACCACAATGTCAACAGCAAGAAGACTGCAAAAGGTCAACATCAGAAATGCTGATACTAAACTGCGTAAGCATGAGTAAAATCCTCACCACATGCAACCAACAAAAAAAAAGATTTTTTTTTGCATTCTGCTCCCCCACCTCCATCCCACATGACTAACTTCAAGATTATACAATCCCTAGGGAAAGGGAATATTCCTTCACCCAGGGATTGGTCAGTCTAGCACGACTCTTGACCTTTTCCATATGTTGTTCTTTTTACAGTTGTCTTTCTTGTTGTAGACATTGTGGTGTGTTGACCTAGGAAGGTTTTAATATAGACAGATATATATGCATATATGATATATTACTCAAATGCTCCAGTTGTTTCACACAGGAAGATGAGTTGTGGCAGTTAAATGGGGATTTTGGTGCTAATGTTTAAATTTTTAGATATACCCAAAGCTTCAGCATTAAGGGTTAGGCGTGTGTGTGTGTTTGTGATATAGGATTATACTTAGCGTTAGGTAAGAGGATAGATTTTGTGATGTGTGGGTATTTGTGGGTTAGGATTAGAGTAAGAGCCAGGTAAGGGGATACATTCAGTGCTGTGCATGTGTTTTAATTGATGTGGAATGTACCGGATTGTCTTCATTAGTGATAGTGTTCTGGAATAAGCTTTCTTTAAGGATAAGTACATGGTTAGAGGAAAAGGCAGGGCTAGAATCAACATGCATTATTAAGGTGATGCAGGGGATAAGCTAATCCATACCTTACATTTTCCCCTACCCCTAACTATAAGCTTACATTTTACCTTAAAAAAGCTCTTTTTGTAATACTATCACTATGCAGACAAATTTGTTCTAAATGTGATGGTGGGGTTTTCCTTTTGTGATATTTTTTGCTTGGGGTATACTTGGTTTTGGTTAGTGCTTTTTGATATGTTGGAATTGAAGTACAGTGATTTCATGCTTGTGCTTTTCAATCATATTTCAATCATATATCTACATACTCATATGTATGTGTATACACACACACACACACACACACACACACACACACACACACACACACACACACACACACACACACACACACACACACAGACACACACACACACACACACACACACACACACACACACACACACACACACACACACACACACACACACACACACACACACACACACACACACACACACACACACACACACACACACACACACACACACACACACACACACCTACAAACACACACACACACACACACACACACACACACACACACACACACACACACACACACACACACACACACGCATGCACAAACCCACACACACACACACACACACACGCACACACACACACACACACACACACACACACACACACACACACACACACACACACACACACACACACACACACACACGCACACATGCACACACACATACACGCACACACACGCATGCACACACTCGCGCACACACACACACACACACACACACACACAGGCACACACGGGCACACACACACACACACACACACACACACACACACACAGTAAATGCTTGTGTGTATGTGTGTATGTGAGTGTTTTCACAATGGCATATACATTACTAATTTGTTATTCTTAACTGCATTTGTAAGATTAAACATATGAGGGTTATTTTACTGTACTTCATGTCATGCCTTTCATACTTTTCTTACAGCTTCTTTTAAAAGTACTATTATATAGCAGTTATAAAGCTCAATGCCATTTAATATCTATTGAAATAAAAACAACAAATGTTATAATAGTTTAAATAAAAATATTTTAACTATAACTTGTGTTTCTTTTTCCTTCTTACATATCCCTTTTGTTTGGTTTAGTTTTATGATGCTTATGTATTATTTTAATTAACAGTCTTTGTCATATGAGGTCTCTAATGTTTTCCTACACAAACCTTCAGTTTTAATCCATTTCTTACATATTCATTAAGCATTACATTTGCTCTAAAAGTGGTTGGAGACTTTATATCTGAATTCTACTTTTCACTGTTACTTCACATGCTCTAGCCTTCCACCACATTAACCTTTCTACAAGAAGGGTACTGTAAGTTACCATTAAAACATCCTAATTACCTCATTACCAATTTTTTAAAATAAAAACAAAAAATATGGCAAAACGATCCTTAAAAACCCACAGATTTATTTGTTAGCACTTTCATACAACAAATATACTGTACTTCATCAGACAAAAGACAATTCCCAAGATCCTTCCTTTATACAAAATCTCAAACAATTAAAATTAACAACAATTAACATCAATTAAGCATTTAAAGGTAAACCCAATGTCAAGCAGAATAAAAAACGATTATATAAATAAATACATAGATAAGGCTATTATTATTATTATTATTATTATTATTATTATTATTATTATTATTGTTATTATTATTATTATTATTATTATTATTCTAGCAGTGACAAAAAACAATTAGGATGAGGTCAAAATCCAGCACTATATTTTTTATGTAAAAACACAATGCACAATTGGTTAGTACCCCAAAGTTCATATTGCTTAGACCGTCACCTTTCCAAAGCTTTTAATTTTAAAAGGCATTTAATCAAACAAAAATTCATTTAAGCCTGGGTAGGTATAGGAGTTAGTTTGTAGCTGCCACAATAACTCATGTTGTTCTAATTTTAATTCCCATGGGCCACCCCTAATGTTTTTCCTATATTGTTTAATGATGGTAAACTTAAAATGATGTGTAGGATATTCCTTTACATGTTTAGCCAAAGCATTATTAAAATTTTGCTTGGAAACATTATATTGCTGTTCATAAATTCTTTATTTAAAAGCTCATTCCATTTTACCGATATAAAATCCTTCACATTGTCGGCATAGGCGAGATAAACTACACCCATGGATTGCAGTTAAACCTACCCTTAATAGTGTAAGCAATGTTGCTGATGTGGAATTCTTTACCTACTTTGGTGCATTTACAGTAGTTACAATGGCCACATTTAAATATCACCCAAGAGTTAACTTGTTTAAGGAGTGCCTCTAATACTGCTTTTAAACTAAGGCTTCTTTTGTATGTAATTAATGGTCTCTTACCCAGTATATTTATTATAGAATGGTCTTCCATAATGAATGCCCAGTTTTTCATTAAAATATTCCATAGACTTTCTGCATCTATAGTATAGGGGGTCAAAAAACTAATATTATATTTACTCCTACCTAATATACTTTCATTGTGAAATGGATGCTGAAGTTCTACAGTACTTTCATTTTGTTGGTTTCCCTCCCATAAAATGGGTCTAAAATGACTTGACGCTCTTTCCCTTACAACTTCAAGTCTAAGTTGGTCAATGAGGACTTTTGGGTATGCTCTCCCTAGAAACATGCATTTTAAATTATCACATTCATCAAAGAAATTCTTCTCTGCAGAAATAATTTTAGCTGCTCTTACCCATTGTCCTTAATAACTGCTTTTCTCTGCTGGAAAGAATGATTACTTTCATAGTGCAGGAAGGAATTAGAATATGTAGGTTTCCTATAAACCTTTGCTGAATATCTGACATTGATCCTGTCTTTATATAGCATTACATCTAAAAAATTAATAGTTTCAGACCCAAATTGATATGTAAAATCTAAGAAGGTGGTAAATTCCTTTTTTTTTTCTACAAACTGGGCAGCTGAATTATAATCCCCTTTCCAAATTAAGAACACGTCGCCCTGGTAACGTGTGTATCAGGCCACGTTGTCCTTAAACAGCTGACTGGTAAACAAATGGTGCTGTTCCCAAAATGCCATAACGGAGTTGGCAAAGGTGCCCCCACAAGGGGAGCCCATAGCAACCCCTGTTTTTTGGAGAAAGTATTGTTTATTAAACAAGAAAAATATATTTTCCAACACAAGTTCCAACAATGTCTCAATCAAGTTAATTTCTAGCCTGTCTAAGCCTTTATTAAGTAGGGATCCCCAAACCCACTCGAGACCAATATCTTGGGGAATGAGCGTATATAGGTCTTTAATGTTGACTGTTAAAAACTTAAAGTCTTGATGGAATTCTAATTTATTAATTCCTTCTAAAAAACTCCAAGAGTCTTGGCAGATTTGAGGTTCACTCTCTAACAATGGTTTTATCTTGGTGTCCACCCATTTAGCACAAGCATAAGTAATAGACTTACAACCATCGATGATTAGATGCAAAGGTGAGGTTGGTAAGGTCTTTATGTATCTTAGGTGTACCAAAAATAACTGGTGTCATTGGTGCTGACATAAGCAAATAGTGGTAGATGTCAATACTAATACTAGCTTCTAAAAAGATAATTTAAAACTGACCTAATATGATGATATGCCTAATTACCAATGCCCAAGAAACCAACATTTGACACTGATGAATGTTTGTTTTTCTATCTGACCTGAAGGTCAAAGATGTACCCCAGGATTTAACAAAATCTGTGTATTACCATGTACAGCCTACACAGAATGTATCTGTGCACTCGGCCATGCCCCCACTCAGCAGCACACCATGCATATTAATGATGGGGCGGTGCTGAAGGAGAGCATAGGAAAAGAGATATTGAATCGGTGTAGGGAGAAGTGTAGAAGCTACTCGTGATTGTGGATGTGTACAGGGTATGGCTCCCTGTACTGTCCCCCACTTCTGTTGAAATGTTGTGAATTGGCTCAAATGTGTAATATTTTATTTTATTTTTGTTTCCTTTTCTATATGTTTGTGCTGCGCAGTGTGGAGTCCAGCAATGCCAAGATGTGCTCACATATAGACAGCTGACACCTGCCAGACATCTAAAAATAGAAACCAGATGTCATTAATTATCATAATTACTTTTCTTATTTTAATTTTTTCTATTTTTTTTTTTTTTTTTTTTTTTTTTATTAAATTGCTTTTTGCTCTTTGCTGAGTGCCACAAAGCTAAGTGGCTCTCATACATACATCGCTGACAGTTGCTAGACATCTAAAAATAGAAACTGGATATAATAAATTATTTATGTCTGGGTCTATTTAAGCACGTGCTGTGGTGCTTAGCAATGCTAATAGCTAGCCCAGTAGCATATGTGAAGCTACGCCAGTTTTCATAATATCCAAGTAAGTTTGTGAAATATGGCATTGCTGCTCTGTCCTGAGCACTGTTTAAATATGCTAATGGCTGCATCTGTTTGAGCGGTGCTAAGCTTAGCAAGTTTTTGTGCTGTTGAGCTCTGCTTAGCTGGTTTGCATGTAGCTAAGAGATGCGGTGCTTTTTTGAATGTTGCTCAATGACATGTAAGGGTGGGAAAACAGCCTGTATTAGGCACAATAGATGGGAATTCAGCAACAGTCTATCGAGTCTAATCAACTTGTGATATGGCACACAGTACTGGTGAAGGTGCGCACTTTCAGGCACAGAGATGGGGTGTTCAGGAGTCCAGGGTCTTTGTTGGGCTCCTGGTAAAAAATCATGAACCCAGGCTGCTGCAGGGCAGTTTCCAAGGATCAGATCATAAGGCAGAGACCTGGGACTGGATGGCCAGGAAACTCACCAGTGTTACTAGTATCCATGTCACAGGTGAGCAGTGTCATCACCATTATGATGACCTGAAGAGGAGAAAGACAGGGACTTTGGGCACCTGGGTCCAAGAAGTCAGAGCTGGGAATGTCACACAAATAATGTAAGTATGCTTTCCACTGTTTTACCAATATGCAAGCTGAATGTCTGCAAAACTGGTATGCATAATGGTGTGCTTCCCTGCCAATAGCTGTAACTGAGAGGGCTTGGTATGTTGAGTCCCATGCTGGGCACCTGGCCAGGTTGTGCCGTGAGTGTGGTATGTACAGTTTGTTATGCTAACTGTAGTACAATAAGCAAGAAAGAGTAAAGCATTTACTGCAATAAAGTATACACAATAAAAACTGTAGTGCAATACATGGGCAATTATGGCTGTAATCCAATAAATGAACAATAACAACTGTAGTGCAATAAACAATACCAATAACAGTAAGCAGAATGGTGTACACAAGGATTATGTTGTCATAACCATTGCAGTAGAGCTGTGTGCATTGTTTGTCTATGGTAAGGTTGCTGCAGTCAACTGTAACACTGTGATAGCTGTAGAATGCAAAACTAATGGCCTGCAAACTGTATTGTTTAACTCATAGTATATTCCAAGGCTGTCTCCAGGCCATTATAGGTCACATAATGCTCTCTATTCTTCCTACTTCAGGTAATAAAGGTATATGGGTGAGGTAGCCCACTCTATAGGCAGATATTGTGTGGACTTTACAGACATTTATCAGCAATACAAATACAGTGTTAAACAGCATTGTTGATTTCTTTGCCTCAGCCAGCCATGGCACCAGGTCGCAGCATGTCTGGGACCCAGACCGACAGTGCCCCCTCTGCTGCCCCTGCACTACCTGTGGCATTGGGTAGTACCACCCCATGGGACAGGGATGAGCCCCAATCTGGGAGCGGTGGTGGAGGGGGAGTTGTCACCTGGGCTGAGCTGCCAGTTTTGCTGCACAGGATAGTCAAGCGTGAGTTTGACCACCACCTGCGCCAGAGTGAGGGCATGCTGGATGACCTGGTGGGGCAGCCTCATCCCAGTTCCCAATCTCTAGCACTGCCACCCCTGGGGCAGTGAAGGAACAGTGCTGACAGTCCCATTGGTGGGGATGTGAGTCACACTGCTGCCATCTGGAGGCACATGGTACTTGGATTCCACAACACCCTCCCTGTCCAAGGTGTTCACCCCCCTCATGTGTCACACACTGCCCCTGTCTGCTGTCTTGTCTGTCTTGTCTGTGTGCAAATGCATCCTCACCTATCCAACTTACCTCCACCACATGTACCTATGTCCCTTCCCCAACATTCCACTCTCACCTTAAAAAAAAATTGTCCCTCCCCCCAAAAAATATTGTCCAATACGTAGCTCTTCATTTCGACATGTGTCCACTGGACACACTTAGTTTGGTCCAATTGGCTTGATAATGCAATTATGTTGTCCTCACCCCTATCTGTGGGGGGGGGTGACAGTCCAAATTCATCTACAAATTCTGTCAAAGTGCACAGTTGTTGCTGTACAAGAAATGGGTAGCTATGGTTCTTTCCTACACCCTTCCTGCACATCCCTACATGCCTTTCACTATGTTTTTTCTCCTGCTTACACCCCATTTCACCACTTGTCTATATCCCCATTTTTCTTTTCTTTATATTTTTTAGCATGACATGGCGCAGCACTCCACGTCTCACAGCATTGCTAAGCTCAGCTAAATAGAGGTATATTGACTATATGTGTTTTTAAACTTGTAATACACACTTACAAAATAAACACCTGTCCCATGTTTTGAACCTGAGACTATTACACCTACGGACCCCTGCATTAGCCTGACACAACTCTTTATTAAAGTAGGTTGGTTAAACAAAACATAGTAATTGCCAGTTACAGTCATTAAGCATGTTTCAGCGGAGCTAGGTTCTACACCGTTTCATGCAAATTTGATTAAATATTAATGGAAAAAATGGGAGCGTACCTTGGACTCTGGTGCAATAATACACCACTAGAAAGCCAAACACATAATAATGGATGTAAGTGAGGGCTGTGATAGCAGGTAAATATGCCCTTCATCAGCAACATGTAGAAAGACAACTGCTAAGGCATTAATGGCAAAATACATGTTGAACTGGGACCCTGGTGCACACATACATCGATATAAAGCAATGCACATACTAATAGATGTAGAAAATGTATAACACAACCTGTATGTGTGCACATATATGTTGCAAATGCAGCTTCTACAGCAGTGACTCAGTAGCTCAGTATGTTAACTGCCTTGCAAACAGTATATTTTGCCACACACACAGTCCTGGGTTCAAATCCAGTGGTGTGTAGAAGTGAATGTACAGTATTGTGAAATCAGCAATTAATGACTGAGTTATGCACTCTTTATCCACACAATGCATTTCAAATGACATGTCTGCTTTTCACTGATGGAAGTTACAGGTCTATAGGTAGGAAAACACTTCAAATATCCCTATAGCAAAACTATATGTGCATAAAGTGTCACGTCATGCATTAATATGCATTCACAGAGAAGGTCAACATGGGTACTGCAAATGAGGGTCACTAATATCAGAGTACACCACACAATCCTTCCAAAGTCAATGTGCAGATTATCACAGCTGCACAGCTAACATACACATTGTAAGTCCCTGCTTGTAACAAGCCCTGCCCTCATACATGCTGTATATTGCTACCAGACTGTAACACATGGCCTGGCAGTTGTCCAAATTGTGGACATAGTCATATATTTATAACCTATATTACTCAAGGACACACCAAGCATGTTGCCTAGAACTCTGTTAGTGATACCATTGCCTAACATACTTACCTTAAACACATGCCTTATTTGGAGTGGAAAGGGTAGCCTCACTCTGGCTCTGCCTCTACAACAAGGCTGACACAGCTCCCACAGTTACTCCTACAGGTTGTTGTTCTCCAAAGTGTTCACAGTCTCTGCATATGTCTATTACTTCCAGTAGCAGCAGCTGCAGCCTGTAGCACACACATCTCTATGTAAAGGTTTCTGCTACAGACCTACCCTCTGCAACAATGTAGTCTCCTCACCCCAGTAATGTCCAGCACAACATATCAGAAAGGGGCCCTAATCTACATGAAGGCCTTATATATTGTACAGTGGTTGCATGTCATTGGCTGATGATAGTGCAAATCAGCTTTGTTGGCTGAAATTAGCATTTCAGACCCACAGATTGATTTAAAGGCAATCAGATGTTGATGAGACGCATGTTTAAAAGGCACGCAGCTGGATATGGGGAACCGTTCTGTATGAGACTTTCCTTACACAGAGCACCCCTTTGTGAAGACTTTACTATCACCACATATCAACAGAGGAGTACTGCACTCATCAGGTATGTAACTGATTTTGTGTACAACAAGATGCAGATGGATGAATAGACTTATTGGGAATAGGGATTGCAGCATTAAGCCAGTCTTAGACCTGTGATAATGACATGTACAATACATCAATGATGCATTGTCTGTTATCATTGTGGCACACTGGCCTCGTTGGACTGTTTATAGTGGTTGTAATTGCACACTGCTATTTGTGTAGCACTGTTCTTATGACATATTTATTTATTTTATTTATTTATTTATTGACATTTGTTAACCAGGTTTGTCCAACTGGGCTTGTGACCCATTTTCAGTGGATACCCGAGGAGAAAAGCTCCAGTAGTACATTTTAAACAAGTACAATTTTAAACAATATTGATATAATAGCAGTTATAGCAAAAAGATTCACATATGTTTGGTTACATGCATAAAGTTAAAGTTCCATTAAAAAAAGCTAAGTAACAATTTTACATTGATATAGTTCAATAGGTCAACAATAAAAAATTTTGTTTGTATAAAATTATGTAAATGCATAGTAGACACATTGTAGAGAGGTGTAATGAGGTACTAAGTATGGTCCTTTTGAGGGCACATAAAGGGAAGGAAGACTGGGTAGGGTCATGGCAAGGGCAGGTTCTGCAATTGAGAAAATAAGCTTTTAGTTAATTTTTAAAGTGTGAGGTGTGGGGGATTGAATGTAAGTCAAGGGAAAGTTTTTTCCAAGCATAGAAAAGGGAGTGTTTGTAGAGTAGTTTGCCTATTGACCTTTTTGGGTGGTAGATATCAAGTAATTGTTGGTTAGAAGTACAGAGGGTCCGGGATGGGATGTAGATGGAGACTAAGGAAGATAGAGATGGACAGAAGGAGGGTTTATAAAGAATATAGTGTAGCATATGAAATTGATAAGCTAGCAGAAATTGGAGAGTACACTATGTAGAGATACAACAAGAACAAAATGTCTGGTACTATGTACTGCTTTGCATACTCCAAAGTGTGCAAATATATTCTTATTGGGGTTGCCCATAGGGGACACACCGCAGTAGACTCAAGTGTTGTGTGTCTAATCATATGACAGTATCACACACGGGAATACCTGACTATTGCTACTATCTCAGTTGTATCCACACACTTAGTATATTTGCACACTGTGGAGTATGAGAGCAGTACATAGTACCAGCCATTTTGTCCTTGTTGTATCTCTACATAGTGTACTTCCACATATGTGATCCTGTAATGTGTTCCCCTTTTGTTGTCTTTCAAGAATCATGTATCCTAGATGGCATGCACCCTTCTCTGATGCAGAAAATGAAATGATACTGGAAGAATGAAGGCAACATCATCATATCCTACTGTCCAGGGGGAGGCAAAACAGGAAACAGCTAGCTGCATTATGAGCAGACCTTGTCCATGATGTGAATGGTATGGGCCATCAGGCTAGGACATATGAGCTGGTTCAACACCACGCAACGGACATGATCAATGCTGCACGATGAAGGGCAGCAGATGTAGCCAGAGATTGTATCATCACTGGTGGAGGGCCTGCAGCGGAACTACCACTTTTCCGCCACTGAGGAATCTCTGGTGCACCTAGGCACACATGGCAGCTCCCAGGCATCTATCATACCATAAATCATGGAGTTGGATGCCACAGTTTCCACAGCAGAGGAGTGTGCATATAGGCTTACTGTGATCAGCATTGTAATACTGTAGTAGTCAGTGTGTCAGGCTGTACATACTTTAATGTGGGTGTCAGGTCTTTGTTCTTTGTGGGGGTTTAAACTCAGTTGTACTCTCATACTCAGAACGTGACCAATACAACAAGTTATACAGTAGCTACTGTAAATGTGAGATATATAGACATATTACCTTGTTGCGCTGCAACATGCGTTGGTACTGACATTACCTCACCCTCAACTTTTTACAGGCCCATCAATTATCTGCCAAGGCCATGGTCCTGCTCCTGGTAAGCGTGGAACTGTTTTATTAAAGAACATTTATATTCTGTTAAAGTTAAGTGCCAGAATAATGCCCTATTTAAACATAATTTTGTGTGTAAACAGAGTAGAATGTTTTTATTTTCTATTCTGTAACAGGTACCTAATGATCTTAGAGGGGGTAGTCACAAGAGTGTAGTTGAACAAAAAGAAACACTTTGGCAGTGACAGTTAAGAGCAGATAAGCCTCCTGGTTTAAATGAGGCAATTACTCTGAAATGCCTTTTAAAAAACAAAAGGTTGAAAGGAAAATAAATTAGGCAGTGAAAAAAGATAGGTGTACTGAGTTTTTATGTGTTGTTTTTGCAAGTACAGTTTCATATTGATTAATTAAAAGGTAAATGTTGCTGGTCAAGTATTACTTTATTTACTTGAAGTGATTGTTATAAAGGTCTTGAGTTGAATTTGTATTTTGTTCTGAGGAAGTCTTTTTTGGATGAAAAGCAGAGAAGAAAAATGTTTGACCGCTAATCCAGTTGTGGGTCTTTGTTAATATGAGTATTGGTGGATTTTACGTACACAATAGTGCAGGTATTCATGAATTTCTTTTCTCTTTCTTATCACAGGTGACTGGGGGGGTTGGTGTCTGTCCCCTATACAACCTGATGTCATTCTCTCTTCGGACTCTGATGATGATGGTGGCTGCAGTGAGGCACAGGTGGTGGTACCAGAGGCTGAATCTGTCCCAGAGGTAAACATACCTCTTCTGCCTCCATTGTCACTGCACACAGTCAGTATTCCCACACATACCCAGTCGCTGGAGGCCACAGATATTGGACAGTCAGAGGGTGGGGACATTAAACAGGAAATTGTGGCAACTATGCCTACAATGATTGTAGAGACTGGCCATAGCCATAGCCATAGCCAGAGAGCTTGCGAGGTTCCACACAGGCGGATTAACAGGGGTGATTTTAGAAAGCCTGCTGTCTGTCCACCACCTGTTGCAGTTGTCACATCACGGGTCACTCTGCATATGTTTTGGGCCATCATGGAGGCACAAGCATGTTCAGAACAGAACACCAGATGTATGCTTAAGGTCATGGTTGTAACACAATCTGACTTCCGTGATTGCCTCTGTTGCACTGGGGACACCTTGGATCAATTGACTTATGCAGTGGACAGATGGTGAGCTAAGACAGTGTCTGTCTTGGACCACACATTTAAAATTTTGTTAGTGTTGTAGTTGGTGTTTTACTTCATTTCTGATGTAGTTGGTGTTTTACTTCATTAAAGATGATAAACAGATAAAATGACGAACCCGGTCACAATAAGAGCAACGCCTCTTCAAAATTCGAATTTGCAATTTTACATTGATATAGTTCAATAGGGCAACAATAAAAAATTTTGTTTGTATAAAATTATGTAAATGCATAGTAGACACATTGGAGAGAGGTATAATGAGGTACTAAGTATGGTCCTTTTGAGGACACATAAAGGGAAGGAAGACTAGGTAGGGTCATGGCAAGGGCAGGTTCTGGAATTGAGAAAATAAGCTTTTAGTTAATTTTTAAAGTGTGAGGTGTGGGGGGATTGAACGTAAGTCAAGGGGAAGTTTTTTCCAAGCATGGACAAGGGAGTGTTTGTAGAGTAGTTTGCCTATTGACCTTTTTGGGTGGTAGATATCAAGTAATTGTTGGTTAGAAGTACAGAGGGTCCGGGATGGGATGTAGATGGAGACTAAGGAAGATAGAGATGGACAGAAGGAGGGTTTATAAAGAATATAGTGTAGCATATGAAATTGATAAGCTAGCAGAAATTGGAGAGTACACTATGTAGAGATACAAAAAGAACAAAACGGCTGGTACTATGTACTGCTTGCATACTCCAAAGTGTACAAATATATTCTTATTGGAGGGTTCGCCATGGGACTGGCGGGTGAGCTCAAGTTGGTTCTAATCATGGCAATTGTGATGCGAAACTTTGCGGTCTATGACTATTAACTACTATCTCGGTTTGTTATCCACACCGCCGTTATATTTGCTGTGTAGGTAGCAGAAAAGGTACATAGGTACCAGCCGAGCTGGTTGTTATCTACATAATGCCCTATATGTTGATCATAATGTTCCCCTTGGTTCCTCTTTCAAGAATCATGTTATCCACAGATGGCATGCACCTTCTCTGATGCCGTAATAAATACTGAAGAATAAAGGCAACATCATCATATCACCGACCGGGGGCCAAAGCAAAGCAACTGGCGCGTATGGGCAGACCTTGATCCATGATGTTGAATGGTTATGGTACATCGAACTGGGACATATGAGCTCGGTTCAACACCACGCCGCGGGACATGATCAATGCTTAACGTTGAAGGACGCTTAGATGTTGCTCCAGGGTTGTTATCATCACTGGTTGGAGGTGCGGCGGAACTTCCACTTTTTCGTACGGGGAATCTCTAGTTGCCACCTAGAGCTTTGCGACGCTCAGGCATCTATCATACCATAAATCAGCGGGTTCGGATGCCCCGGTTCCACAGCAGAGGTTGCATATAGACTTCTGGTGATCAGCATTGTATACAGTGGTCAGTTGTTCGGGCTGTTACATACTTTAATGTTGGTTGTCGGGTCTTTGGTTCTTTGTTCGGGTTAAAGCCTCAGTTTGGTACTCATATGAAGCGATGACCAATACAGCAAGGTTACTTAATTGCTTCATGGTGAATACTAGACATATTACCTTGGTTGCTTAGCATGGTTGGATACTGACATTACCCTCACCCTCAACTTTACAGGCCCATCAATTTATCGCAGGTAGGTTATAGCTCCTGGGGTGAAAGCATGGCGTTTATTAAAGAACATTTATATTCTGTTAAGTTCAGGACCGAAATAATGCCTATTTAAACATAATTTGTTGGTAAACAGAGTTAGAATCGTTTTATTTTCCATTCTGTAACAGGTGCCCTATGATCTAGGGGTTGGTCAAGAGTTGGTGGGTTGAACAAAAAAGCGGAAGTGACAGATTTAAAACGTCAGCCTCCTGGTTCATGAGGCAAATACTCATGCCCTTTTAAAACAAAAGGTTGAAAAATCGAAATGGGCAATTAATGGTACAATATATTTAAAGATAGGTTATTTTTGGGTTTTATATTGTTGTTTTACTTGATTATGGTTCATATTGATTAGTAAAGGTGCATGTTTGCTGGTCAAAGTGTTGCTATTACTTAGGGTGGGGTGATTTATAAAGGTCACCGAGGTTGAATACGGTATTTTGGTTCTGAAGTCTTTTGGATGAAAAGCAGAAATGTTTGACGGCTAATCAGTTTGGTGGATCTTTGGATTTAATATGATTACGGTTGGATTCGTTTTATGGTGCGGAATTATTCATAATTCTTTCTCTTCTGCACAACGGGTTGGGTTTGGTTCTGTCCCTATACGAAACCGCAGTGTCCATTCTCGCCGGACTCTAATGATGAACGCGGCGGGTTGGGGCTGGTTGGTTGGTTACCAGGAACTGAATCTGTCCAGAGATTTAAAACATACCTCTGCCTCATTGATGATCCTGCACAGTCAGGTATTCCACATACCGAATTAAACAGGAGGCCACAGATATTGGACGGTCAGGAATTTTGGGGGACATTAACAAGGTAGGCGGCGCTATGCCTCCAATGATTGACTAGAGACTGGCCATAGCCATAGCCATAGCCGAAACTGGGGGTCCACACAGGCGGGATTAACAGGTTGATTTAGAAAGCTATATGATGTAATCCACCACCTGTTGCGGTTCCCGATCACATCACGGTTCCTCTGCATATGGTTTGGGCCATCATGGAGGCTAAGCATGTTCGGGAACAGAACACCAGATGTATGGCCAAGGTCATGGACAGCACAATCGGCTTCAGGTGAAATTGCCTCGGACTGGGACACAGGATCAATGGCTGATGCGAGGACGGACGGAAGTGGTTGAAGCTAAGACAGTTGTCTGTCTTGGACCACAAATTGTCGTGATTTAAGAACAGGACGGACGCGTTGAACATCCGGAGCCTGGAGAGAGGACATGGGTCCAGCAACCTCGAAAGCTGCGCGAAGAGTCTACATAGCCATCCACGGGTCCATGCTCCATGGATTGCCATCAATGTGAAATAGCTTCATGCGATACGCGCAGAGATGACTATGTTTAGTGCGCAGTATCCAGTTGGTTTTGCCCATGCCGCGGCGGGCGGTTTAATGGCATATACCGGTATACGGCATTGTCATGTGGCATTTCCATACGTTTGTTAGTAAAATGCATGGTGGCGCTGATGTTATTGTGGCTTGTTATATTACAGAATGGCGAAGTTGTTTCAGGACCGTTTCTGTTTCGTTTTAAGAGTTCTAACCGGATAACCTATAGATACACGAGGTGGCAATAAAAGCGCTGGTTATGTTCAGAACACAGAAATATTCTTCAGCGCAGATGCATCACCTACAAGTGCCACGACTTCATAAGTTCCATATGGTATAACAGAGCTACTAAGAATGGTGGCATTCCAGGTGGTACTCATTGCATCCTAATCTGGCGAAACAGTTCTGCTACCATTATAAATGTCACCGGGTTTTGTTGAACTCCACATATCTACTGTTGACAGAGATAACCATCTACAAATAGCCTGATCAGGTAGGGGCGGTTTATTCCAACACCGGTTATGACTGTCATGGATTTCACCATCACATTTTGGTAACTTGCATGCCGGTCACGGCGAATATGTTGCTTCCACATTATGAAGGGTCCTGTTTCATAATGCATTACTGTCTGTTGCGCATTCTCTCCAGCGTATTTTCTCTTACCACAGTGATATTACTCTGTTTGAACAGGTGAAATGTTGTTAGTCCCTGTCCAGCAGATATAGGAGTTATACAGATTGTTTAATCCACCTCCACAATATAGCTACCAGCATCCCCTCAAAAGCAGAAACAAACTACATGGCATACTCGCAGCCACGGACTCATAGGACATGTTTATCTACACGCAATTGTGGGCAGTACCATGGAACCTTGTTGGCTGGCTTCTACGGTTGTATGATATGCCTGTTGAACGACATATCAAAGGTTGCCATTGCACAATGATTGAGTTATTATGGCTGCCACATTCAATTTTCGCGGGTGAAGCAGTTGTTGGTGTTACAGCTAAACATATTCAAATTCTCGCTTGGCCTATGAACGGTACATCCACATCACCACCGACCAGATTTGAGGTCAAAGATATATTGCTCCTATAGATCCATAACTCTATGTGTAATAGCACAACTGTGTGCGGTGTGTGGAAACTACAATATTATACAGGTGTGGAGGATTTCTCACAGGATAGTATAGTACAGTCTTTGTCAGTGGCTCAGAATACAAGTAACTGCATCTTAGACCAACCTGCATAACTGTTGGTTCTGTGTGGGATTCTGAAGCCCATAGAAGCTCTGCTAATTTAGTAGAGGTCACTGACATGGCTTACTGCGCAGAATAGGTAGACAGATGACTAATGGAGATACTGAATCTAATGGACTGAAAATTTCAGCATTTTCCCAAGCTATCTTCCCAGATTAGTGTCAGACATTGCCTATCACCAGCTGATGCTTATCTGTCATCAGTTTCCAGCAAGGCCGATGTAATTGTCATATACCTTGTCAGGATGGTTGGTGGATAGACATATGCTGAATCCATTGCATAGTGTAACAGTCAATGGTCTCATGTTTGTCATAGGCATAATCTGGCCTTGACAAAATAAATGTTTGGTCCAAATTCAGTGTTGTCGTTCAAATCTAGCTCTATCATGGCATTTCAGGAATGACTCAGAATCAATGGACATGCTTCTGCTTTGTTCTCTGTGCAAATAAGTACTGGAGTTGTTTCCAGCATTTGCAGAAAGAGTCATGCAAGGTGCCTGTACAGAGCACAGACAAACATGTTTGGAATGTAATATGTAACACTGTGTTGTATAAGGAGTCCAGGTCCTTACTAACCTGATTACAGGGAACCAACATTCACATTAAATCAGAATTGT
This sequence comes from Protopterus annectens, assembly GCF_019279795.1. Taxonomy (NCBI): domain Eukaryota; kingdom Metazoa; phylum Chordata; order Ceratodontiformes; family Protopteridae; genus Protopterus; species Protopterus annectens. The sequence continues at coordinate 754,096,551 of NC_056745.1, forward strand.
CCACAATTTGGAAACAATGCTTTTAACATGGTTTAATGAAGTAAACAAACTACATAGACATAAACCTTCAACAATTGTTTAAAGCATTTTCGTTGGGCTGTGTTTGACCATAAGCTTTTATCTTGTTTTAAGCTGAATAAATAATTATCCATCAAAATCTTAAGAAACTTGTGTAAAACCATTTTATGTAAAACTTTATCTAAAAGTATATAGTCTTAATCAATTTAAATTGATTTAATCAGTTTAAATTGTTAGTTTATTGGTGTTTACTTCATTTCGATGTAGTTGTGTATCATTAACCAGTTAAACTTCATTGTGTGTTCTTATCATTTTGGACAGATTTATTTTACTAGTAGAATTCAGCTCTAAACTTGTGGATTTAATAGCACATCATGTGTTTACAATATGGGTGACCAGTAAACCCCATGTGATCCTCCTTGTGGGCTGGCCACGATGTTCCTTACTGGATGTACCCCTTGAAATAGATATATTAAGGCAGCCATTTATTACCTCCTGTGGGAGGGTTACATAGCAATTCGTCCCCTTGGGGACAGGCAAATATGCAGAGCTCTATCCATCATTGTGATCAGCACATTAAATGTAACTTGCTGTATGACAGGAGGGACATAGGCTCATCTTGGCTCAGCAAACCTGACTGGTGGACAACTGCCATTAGCAGGCTGTACAATAGGCGGACAGTGCTGTGTGGCAGATGGGGTGAAGGTGTCCCCCTAACATGAAGGCACTACCTCATCAGCTAAACGAAGCACATTGTGCTGCTGTGATGTTGTGTAGACACAGTAAGTAACACAAGTAGCCACCCACACAAAGAAGAACCACAACACACAGTGTAGTTACATGTGTGACCTCAAAGAACAGGCCCAGATTGTTGGTGACCTCATGCATCATGATGCCACATATGATGGGTCTGTACATATTCCTAATTTGTACACCCACACTGTCTGCATTAACTACAATCCCTTATCCCCACCACATGTGATACATGACATTTCTACAACCTGTTCCATAACGTCCATATTTACAGAGCAATTCATAACTGGCCTCTCATTGGAAGTTACACAGCATTTATAGCACATGCTAACATTCCAGGCTGCATCCCACATGTGATCTGACAAGGATGACTAATACCACTGGGAAACCCTTGTAATCATACCGACATTACTGGTTCCATACTAGCTGAGTGGACAATGGCGACTGTTATACCATTGCACAGAAGTGGCACATCCACTGACCAACATAACTATACAGCTCTTTGTCTGAATATCCATATCTGTATGCCCTTAGGGGTGATCATCATGGAGCTGATCAGCACACATATATGTGTTCTACACACAGATGACTGTACACAGTTTGGATGTGTGACAGGGGGAGCATGACTGTTACATGTGGTGGACATGTCTGAGGCAGTCACCATGGACCTGGGTGAAGGTACATCATGGCATACAACCCCCTAGACTGAGCCAAGCTGTCTGACTATATCCCCCACTCAGGCAACATTTTCAAAGCACCCACTTTGGCATCCATGTTACTGTCATTGTAGTGGTCACTAAGTGGCCCATTGCTGGTGCACATATGCAACAATAGCTGATCTGTAAGCAGCAGAGCTCAACAGGGCACAGTCCTGGGTCTTCTACTGCTTGGAAGCCATTCAACTACAATACACGCAACTACTGACTGAGTCTGGCTAACAATATTGGCTGATGCCTGCCAATTGTGAGCACTCATAGAATCTCTGTGGTATGTCACTGTCCTGCAAGAGGGTATTGTGAACACACACCATTTGATATACTAATGGCCATAAACCCCATGCAAATATATATATATATATATATATATATATATATATATATATATATATATGTAGTAATCATTTCCATTAGTTAGACTTATGTACCTGGTGAGTAAACATAAATTGAAATGTATCCCTATGATAGTAGACCTTATTAGAATTTGATGGTTGATTGGCCTTTATAGTTTCATTATCATTGCCTGCATGATGCCTTTTGTACTTGGTAGACTGGAAGTCTAGGATATTAAAGCACATTTATTGCTATAATCCTTGACATCCAGAGTTAATTTCTTTTTTCTTATGTAATAATAATTTGTCCATTAGCAGCTTCTATGCTGAAGTGAATATTCTGCAGTACTCATATTTGTACCGCCAAAAATTCAGCATGGGCTTTTATCTCTTTTCAAATTCTTCCAGCTCAGTTTTAGTATGGCAATGTCTTTAGAATAGTATGCAATAAGAGCTAATAACAAACTCCTTGCCTTGTCTATCAAATAAATCAAAAGCAATTCCTGGAAAAGGAGGTCATCTATTGTTAAGCCAGCGGAAAGCCATACTCAAGTAAGCCCTTTGGAATGACATTGTTTTTGATACATTCCTCGAGGTAAGCTACCTGAGGTTGTAATTTTTTACATATAAACAGCTTAATGTCAAACTCTTCTACTGTTCCAGCAAGCCCACAATTCTCATTTTCGTTTCCATTAACATTTGGGCTTGTTACATTAGCCTCTACATGTTGGTCGAAAAAAGTAACTTTATCTAAAAAATTACCCATAACAGGTAATCCTTCTTTACCAAACATACTGTTATTTACAGCCGGTCTGGAAACTGCAGAGTTTAAATTACCTCGTTGTTGGCTTGTTCCTGGAAAAAAGAGTGCAGGGTCTTGTTCTGCATTTCCGACTGCCTGGAGACTGTTATTCTCCTGATTTCCTCTGCTAGTACTCGTTTGAGGAGACCACTGGCCATTCGGTAAAGTGCCGGCTGTTACACTCACAAAGGAAGCCTGACCACTTGATTGAATTAAATTAGCTTCTAACCGTTGTGTAGAAAAGGCATCCACCTTTTGCATGAGTACATCCACATGACTGAGTAGCGCTTGTACAAGTGCTGTGAGGTTCCCGGAAGTCCTTTCATTTGTAGTTGTTCCTTCATTATCATCTTGCGTGAAAAGATTTAAAGAAGCCTCTCCAGACCCGGTCGTCATATTCAAAGCACGAACTAAACCACAAAAAAGCCAAAACTGATAAAACTGATAAACCATGTTAAAAACTTCAGTGCTGTTCCTGGCTTTATTGTTTTGCTGGACAAGCTGCTTCTTTTTGTTTTACTAGTGAGAAGTTGAAGCTGCTTTAAATTTGTGGATTTAATAGCGCATCATGTGTTTACCAATATGGGTGACGAGTACAGCCCCCCCCCCAGATGTGAGGTCCTCCTTGGTGGGATCTGGCCACAGATCAGCCTCCTTACTGGCATGTACCCCCCTTGCAGACAATACAGATGTATATGTCAAGGCAGTCATTTATTACCTCCTGAGGGAGGGTTGACATAGCACAACTTCATCTCCCCCTTCAGATGGGACAGGCAAATATGCAGAGCTCTATACCCATTCATTGTGTCAGCAGAATTACAACTGCATGAACTTGGCTGTACATGACAGGAGGGACATAGGCTCATCTTGGCTCAGCAAACCTGACTGGTGGACAACTGCCATTAGCAGGCTGTACAATAGGCGGACAGTGCTGTGTGGCAGATGGGGTGAAGGTGTCCCCCTAACATGAAGGCACTACCTCATCAGCTAAAAGAAGCACATTGTGCTGCTGTGATGTTGTGTAGACACAGTAAGTAACAAAAGTAGCCACCCACACAAAGAAGAAACACAACACACAGTGTAGTTACATGTGTGACCTCAAAGGACAGGCCCAGATTGTTGGTGACCTCATGCATCATGATGCCACATATGATGGGTCTGTACATATTCCTAATCTGTACACCCACACTGTCTGCATTAACTACACTCCCTTATCCCCACCATATGTGATACATGTCATTCCTACAACCTGTTCCATAACTTCCATATTTACAGAGCAATTCCTAACTGGCCTCTCATTGGAAGTTACACAGCATTTATAGCACATGCTAACATTCCAGGCTGCATCCCACATGTGATCTGACAAGGATGACTAATACCACTGGGAAACCCTTGCAATCATACCAACATTACTGGTTCCATACTAGCTGAGTGGACAATGGTGACTGTTATACCATTGCACAGAAGTGGCACATTCACTGACCAACATAACTATACAGCTCTTTGTCTGAATATCCATATCTGTATGCCCTTAGGGGTGATCATCATGGAGCTGATCAGCACACATATATGTGTTCTACACACAGATGACTGTACACAGTTTGTATGTGTGACAGGGGGAGCATGACTGTTACATGTGGTGGACATTTCCGAGGCAGTCACCATGGACCTGGGTGAGGGTACATCATGGCATACAACCCCCTAGACTGAGCCAAGCTGTCTGACTATATCCCCCACTCAGGCAACATTTGCAAAGCATCCACTTTGGCATCCATGTTACTGTCATTGTAGTGGTCACTAAGTGGCCCATTGCTGGTGCACATATGCAACAATAGCTGATCTGTAAGCAGCAGAGCTCAACAGGGCACAGTCCTGGGTCTTCTAAGCCATTCAACTACAATACACGCAACTACTGACTGAGTCTGGCTAACAATGCTGGCTGATGCCTGCCAATTGTGAGCACTCATAGAATCTCTGTGGTATGTCACTGTCCTGCAAGAGGGTATTGTGAACACACACCATTTGATATACTAATGGCCATAAACTCCATGCAAATATATATATATATATATATATATATATATATATATATATATATATATATTATCATTTCCATTAGTTAGACTTATGTACCTGGTGAGTAACACATAAGTTGCAACATGTGATGTACATACTCAGGGATGAATGAGCTGGGCACACATACCTGGCCACACTGGTTTACACCTAATGTGCCTCAGATCACCATGTCTCTACAGTAGCATGGCAGGAATGATATGGCTGAGGCCACAGTCACCTGTAAGTGACATACTCATAACCTTCAAGTACTCTTCCCTCAGCATGCCAATATCTGATGCAATGGCAATTTGGTGATGTATCTTTCCAAGCAGTACTGGAAATTGCACACAACAGTATGGTCCCTCACAAGGACAGAGCACCTCAGTGCACCTCACCACATCCCATCTGTATGATTGGCTGGGCAACCATCATCTCAACACAGGGCATCTGCCTGTGTCCCTCTTGGACTGGGGCAATATGTACCGATCCTGTTGCTACAGGTATAAAGATGTTTATGACTGTGAGAGCTGTATGGCCATTATGCTAGTGAAGTTCAGACATCCTATTGTTCCATAACATGATGCCAAATGCTTTAACAAGCTCACACACAAACATAGCTACATTGAGGATAGCACCACTTCCAATCACTGTGTACAGGACATACAAAGGCATAAACATAGTGCAAGTTGGCTGTATGTAGATGAGAACACTTATCTATGTAATGGTACACATTACAGATCAAAGTACGTAATGCCTGCAACATTCCTCATGTCTGCTAGTACTATCAGTTCAGGACATATTATGCTTGATGACATCAGCAAGCCTTGTTGTGGGCAGCCCTTTAGAGGGCCACATCACATGATACAAATAAAATACTGAAAATCCCTACATATTTTTAAGTTACCAAGGTGGTCAAATTTAGGTCATCTCAACAAACACGTGCACTAAGTAGCCTGGAGTAAGATTAGAACACTTACCTATCTAGTCTTACACACTATAGATCACAGTATGTAACACACATGCCACAACTTAAGTCTGATACTATGCTCTCAGCTGGTAGTCTTAAGGTGGATGACATCATCAGGTCTTGTAGAACAGGGGAGATTGGAGGCCAGCAGCAAGTTACAGGTCCAAAAAGTTCACAACCATTATAGGTGGATATTCCATGAGTGCATGTTAGTTGTTCTACAGTGGGGTAGACACACACACACACAGACATGCATCAAGTAGCCTGCAGTGTGATTAGAAGCCCTACATATCTAGTCTTATTCACTATAGATCACAGTACTTATCGCACACACCACAGGTTAAGTCTGTTGTATATGTGATTGCAGGCACAGAACTTGTGCATTACACAAACTATGCTTGTGTTGAACAGCATCTGTGGCCCGCAGAGTGATATTGCTTCGTATTGTTATCTGCATCTAGTATCCGACAAGTGGGATAACTGTTATTATCCTAGCTATGTGTGTGTATAATTACCAGTATGGCCACATGTGGCTTTTTGCAGTTAGATTGGCAAACCTCTGGGAAGGAACAATGTGCCCTGTCCATGCATGCATTGACAACATCATACTTTACACCACCTGCGTCTCTCTATGTGGTGACATTTAGCAGGCACAGGATCTGTAGGTAAGTGGATTATGTACTGTTGCACCCTTAGTCTGGATCCTTCGAAAAACAGTATGGATGTGTGATAATGTAGATTTGCTCACCATTATTAGGGTATGTGGGACAATACAGCCATCCACACATATATTTATGTAATTAACAAGGATGTGTGTGTGTGTGTGTGTGTGGTGTGTGTGTGTGTGTGTGTGTGTGTGTGTGTGTGTGTGTGTGTGTGTGTGTGTGTATATATATATATATATATATATATATATATATATATATATATATATATATATATATATATTTATATATATATATATATATATATATATATATGGGTTCACTTCAGAAGCTCGAAATACTGAAATCTCGAATTTCAGTATCTCGAGCCCAAGAAACCAAATCCACATAATAGCGAAAGTTTAGAAGCGTGAAATTTAAAACTTTGAAAACTGGAGGTTTTGAATTTCACGCTTCTAATGTTCTGCTATGGTCATGTATTCAGGTAAGTGTGTGTGTGTGTGTGTGTGTGTGTGTGTGTGTGTGTGTGTGTGTGTGTGTGTGTGTGTGTGTGTGTGTGTGTTAAGGGGTTTGGGTAGGGGCTGTGGAGTTTGTCAGTGCGTTTTGTTGCTGTGATTTGTGTGTGCGAAGAGAAAGTAGCTTGTGTGGTGGTGTTTTGTGTGTGTTTGCAAGTAGTGCGACCTCAGAGTGAGAATATTTAAGTAAGAGGGTGTGGGGGGCTTGTCCCCTACATGGGGGTGCATGGGGGCTTGCCCCCCTGCTTTTATGTAGTAGAGTGATTGTGTGTTTGTGTGGTGGATGGTGTGTGTCTGTGTGTGTGTGTGTGTGTGTGTGTGTGTGTGTGTGTGTGTGTGTGTGTGTGTGTGTGTGTGTGTGTGTGTGTGTGTGTGTGTGTGTGTGTGTGTGTATAAACTAGCTGTGCATGTGTATGTTATGTATATGTGTCATGTAGATATATATCTATAGTCTATCTATCTATATTAATATATATATATATATATATATATATATATAGATATATATATATATATATATATATATATGTATGGTGTGTGTGTGTGTGTGTATAAACATAATGGATCATTATATATATATATATATATATATATATATATATATATATATATATATATATATATATATATATATAGCTATATGTATTGGTATATATCTATTTCACACTACATACTGATAGATATACTATCTATGTGAGAGAGAGAGATAGTGACAGATGGATCCGTATACGTATATGTCTGTATGTATAGATATATCTATACATAACAGGTCATTCTGATGACAGGGCAACAGAATTGTGCTCACTTCAACTAAGTGCTTGGGCATTCCCAGTTTGGCTGTCAGTACTTATAAAGTGTCTCCAGACCCACCTACCTGTACTCCAGTTGGGGATTTTTGTGTTACAGCCCATACCTTTCAACTGGCCAGAGTTTCACTGAATGTCCAGAGTTTTGGGTCATAATTTTGGTCTGTTCCTCATAACATTTTCTGGCAAATAACTTGGATGAACTGAGGATTGAAGTCACTAAATGATGACATACATTTGAGTTTCTGACTTCAAATCCTTCAGAAAAATGTCTGTTGAAACAAACCCTGTTATTCTAGCAACTTTTTAAGTTTATGAGAGCAGTATTTAAAATATGGCCCTATTTTGGGGCCTTTGCCCCCCCCCCCATTTTGTCAGGCTTTGTCCAAATTTCTTGCACTACAAGGTTGAGAGGTATGTTACTGACATTGACATCTGTCCCTCTTTCTGCACTACTGCACTTCACTCAAAATGTCCACGGCATTCCCCAGCTGTCTGCTGTACTTAATATGTGACTGAGGTTAATAATGTTATACCACACACAGAATGACAGTATGTGAAACACCGACATAATAATACCTCACATGCAAAATACATGAATACTTCCAGATTAGAAATATCAGCACCATCATCCATGCTAATTTCCCTAATCCACTGAGGTACATAGGCTACCAGACAAAGAGAAGTCATTTGTCACATATTCAAGAGCATAAATATGTACATTGTTAAATCTGCTTTACGTAGGGCATACAGTGTGTTTTAGAGTACTATGTTACAGCCCTGAGATTGCCTGGTCTGCTGACATATCATTGCTGAGTTACTGTTAATACAGTTGTATGAGACCACTACTGTGTTGGGGGTGGGGGAACAGCAACACATGAGCTGGGATAGACAGTAGTCCAAATATCATGTGATCCCACTGTTTAACATCTCCCTTGACTAACGTAGTTAATATTCCAACCATGAGGCCTACTGATTATTAGGGGACACATACTACTGGACTGGGTATCTGTAGTCCCATGTGGATGTTATAGATGTCAAAATAGCCCACTATATTTCCTTGCATAAATGCAGCAGATCCATACATGTGATACCGTATTATATTAATCCTGACAAGTAGTGTGTAAGTTAGAGACTTACCTTGTGAATGCAGCAGTTGACAGAATTGTAGTTCAGGGCTGACTTTGTGTGATGCATGCAATACACAGCCAATATATGGATAGGTACAGATTGTGTGGGTTGGCAGGCATCAACACTTTTACTATATGTATGTGAATAGGAGTACAGTGTCAGTCCCTAGGGCCCTAGGTTGTCAGTGAATGTGCTATGCATTGTCTCTTAGCCAAAGCCAGGGTGTACTGGGCACACCTTCATCTGCCTACAGGGACATCAGCATGGGCTTCCTCCTCCAAATTCTCCTGTGAGTGTGGCTGAGGTGACCTAGGCAATGGTGGGGGGGCTGTGTATCACTTCCCTTTGCTGATCCTGCTGCAGCTGTTTCTGCAGGATTATATTGGATAGCATGGCACATGCTGTGAATATGTATATACATATATATATATATATATATATATATATATATATATATATATATATATATGCACATGCGGTTGGAGTGTACTGCAGGGCTCCACCAGATATATTGAGGCACTGGAATGGTGACTTCAGAAGCCCAGACACATGCTCTATGATGTTCCTAGTTTGCACATGTGCCTCATTATGCCATTTTTCCATGGGTGTATGTGCATATCTGATAGGTGTCTTCATTCACGGTTCCAATGCATACCCAGTATCCCCCAGTAAATGGCCATGTGGGATGTTCCCCCTAGTAAACATCTGGTACAGCTGTGATGCATGCCAGGTATGGGAGATCTGATAACTGCCAGGGCTGCCAGTGTACACATTCATGATAATGCCATGGGCATTGCACATGACCTGGCAGTTGATGAAGTGGTACCCCTTGCGGTTGACGTAGATTCTACCCTCCTCACTGAGTGGTGACTTGATGTGTACATGAGTGCAATCTATGGCACTGAGTACCTCAGCATAGTGTGCTACATGGTAGAACTGTTGCATATTGCTGGCCCTCACCTCAGCGGTGAGGGGAAAATAAATGTGCTCACTGGCATGTGGTAGCATGGCATCCAGGAACTGGTGGAGTACCCTGGATGCTGATGCCTGTGAGATCTCCATCATGTCCCCACTTGGTTTATGGACAGTACCTATAGCTAGTATCCTAAGGGCTACACATACCTTTGTCTCCACTGGGATGGATTCCCCTCTGTTGGCTCTGGGTCTGAGTTCATGGTGGCAGAGCTCATTGAGTTCTTGTAGTATGTCCCTGTCCATCCTGTAGCACTTTATAATCACCAGCTCACGTAGCTCCCGGAAGGTTGCCCTGCCCATAAACAGACTTCTTCTTCTCTGTCTAGGCCTATTGTTAACAGCAACAGAAGCACTGTATTCAGCATCTAGAACATATAGATATAGCAGACCTGCAGCAGCCCCTAGCATTCTTTCACTTAAAATTCCCAAGTCTGTACTCCAATGGTGCAGAGTATGGGGGGAAAAATCAGATTGTAGGGTGTATGCATACTTTATAGTACTCTGCTGTATGTGTTGACTGTGTGATTGGCTACCTGTAATAGACTATACAGGTGCAGTGTATCATTAACATCATTTAATGGCCCTAGTTTAAGTTAAACAAGGGTCAAAAGTTATTAATATGTTATTGGCTTTTAGATACACTCAACACTGTGGCACACTGCAGAAACATACACCCCATAGGTAAGCAAAGCTTAGCAGTCAGTCTACACAGCCCCAGATAGGACACACTCAGCACAGTGGGGAGCCATGCAAACAGGCACAGCTAAACTGAAATAAGCTTAGAAGTTATTTTACATACCCTCCCCTGGTGTCAGCTACCTTTTATGCAAACACCAACATAGTTCTCTGCCTACACAGAGGGGATATGCAGACATGATTACACCTTTATGCTATTCAGTAACTCCACCTCATTTACATAGGGATACATGCTCACAGCCTGGAAACTACACACTTCAAAGCCTACCACGTTAGCAACAGCACCAATGCACTATTGCAGATACTCCACGCAGGGTCCTGTAACAGATTTCTGTCACATAATATTGATCTTGTTTTTTTCCAATTTGTTTTTTATTTTTTTATAAAGCATGTTTGTGCAATATGGCACACTGCACAAACATGCCCAGATAATTAAAAAAGATAAATAAATGTAATTTAATTTATTTCCTTTACTTTTTCAGACACACACTGAGGATAGTTTCACTTATATCTATACATGGTATGCCATCTCTGTCCATCTGTCTACATTTTTACTGCCCCTTATGTCTGTTTACATTCCAGTACATGAAATTTTTCTGTGTACACTACAGTCTACACTACAGACACTGTCAAGGGGTCTGCACAGCTGTTAAAAGGGATTTTGGTCAAGCATTGAAAAGGAGTAGCACTTTTATCCCTTCCTGTCACAGAAAGGTTGGACTGTTTGAGTCCTTTTGTGAATCAGAATTTAGGACTCATTTACAAAATAACAATATGCGGGGTAACAACCTTAGTAGGCAGGAAAGAAAAATCTTTTGTGAATTAAAAAATGACACCATGATCAGATTCATGAAGCCAGATAAAGGCGGGGGATGGTATTGATGTCAAAGTTTGATTATAGTTGTAAAATGTTTACTATTTTGAATGACCCTGCCACCTGTTCTAGGGTTTCAATGAACAAGATCAATCATGTTTACTCTAAAATTGATTTAGAGTTATTTGATGCTTTTTCACAGGATGTGATTAATGGTGTGGAGTTAGATTATCAGAGTGTGGATGACCTGGTTATCCCAGTGATATTTGGAATTCCTAAGAGCCACAAGTGTGTGCATGATCCTCTCTTTAGACCAATTGCGGCTGCCAAGGATTCAAAGACCGAGCCCTTGGCAGCCTACATTGATCACTACACTAAGCCTATTGTTAAAATATTGATCACATTATGAGAGACTCTTGGCATTGCTTAGATATGTTGTGTGACATTGTTATGTTAGAAACTGTGATTTTCTTGGCCATTGACGTAATCAATTTATTTTCAGTAATTCCACATGTTAAGGTTGTTAAGGCTTTTGAAGAATGTTTAGTTGGATATGGCAAGCTTCCTAATGACAAGGTTAATTTTTTAACCAGTTTGATGGAAATTGTACTGAATAGTAATTTCCTGTTTTTCGAAGGTGAATACTATTGCCAGACCACAGGTGTGGCGATAGGAGCAAAATGCGCACCAGTCTTTGCAAATGTGGTCTTGCTGCAATGGGAGAAGGAAGTGGTGTTTGGATCCAAGTACATGCCTTACATTGTTAAATATTTAAGATTTTTGGATGACATCCTGATTTTGTGGAATGGCCCTGTATCTGAAATTGATGACTTTATGTACTTTTTGAATTCCAGTACCGACTTTTTGTCATTTGCCTACAGATACAGTTTTGAGGAAATAGACTATTTGTATATACTTTTGAAGAACAACGAGGGTTGGCTGGTCTCCACAATTTTCAGGAAACCAGCCTACTCGAATGGATTGTTGCATTATGATAGCTGCCATCCCCTTCAACAGAAACAGGGCGTAGTTAAGGGCCAGATGTGCAGGCTGTCAAGGCTGGTCAGTCAGGATGACTTCAGCAAAGAAATGTACACACTTATTGAGATGTTTATCAACAGAGATTATCCACTCAGATTATTGCTCAACACTAAGAGGGAGATTTGGAGGAAAAAGGTCTACACTCTATCGACTGATTTTATTATTGGATTCTAACGTGGCTGATCTCATGAAGAATCAAGCGGTGGGCAACAATTTAATGGTATTAAAGTACAATCATGATTGCCCTAGGCTGGTCAGTATTCTAAATACTCCTTGGAAAAACTTTTTTGATAATGAACTTAAGCAGAGGTTAGGTGAAGCACCAAAGGTGGTATACAGTAGAGGAAGTAACTTTAAGGAACTTCTTAAATTGCAAGAGATGGATCAGTGCAAAGGGCATGTCTCAAGGATGTACAAGTGCGGTTCTTGCAATTATTGCAAGTATATCAATGATGGGCTGTATGTAGCTGTGGATGGCTATTTCCACACTTTGGAATGTCCTGGCAGGGGAACATGTACTATCACAAATGTTGTATACTTAGCAACATGTTCCACATGCTCGACATTTTATGTTGGCAAAAAACATATGGAGATTGAGAGACAGAATTGCCGAACATGTAAGGGACATTAAAAATAGGAAGACAAGTAGTGCCCTTTATAGACATTCCATCATATGTCAGAATTTCAAGAGGTTTCTCTTTTTTAACATTGACAGTGTGAGGAAGAGGGGTAGGGGTGACAATATAAAAGTGATTTTGGAATTAAGAGAAACAAAATGGCAATTGACATTAAATGCCAAGAATCCCCCAGGTATCAATGATAATATTTCTGTTGCACCCCTTTTTAAATGGAAGTCTTTAGATATCTAATTATACAAGCGTGTTTTTCTGTAATTATGTTAAAAGTGTGTTTTACAAATTATTCTAGTATTTTATCCATGATTTCAATGTACATTTTATATTGAGTAGCTTTTTATTGTATAGGAGTTTAGTTTTAATTAGAGGTGCAACAACTGAAATTTAATGTGTGTGATGTCATGTGCATTTTAGTATAAAAAGGAAGTGATGTGTATGCTTAGTGACTCTGATGATGCCTTGGACTAGAAGGTTAAATCGCTCAGTCATCAATAAAGCTGGTTCTCTCTCCTACCACTATGCAGTTTTTTCCACATTTTTTATTTTGTATGTCATAAAGTAGTTTTGGGGTGAGAAAAACTGTTAGCTAGTGAAATGCCTTCAGAGTCTTTTAAGTAATCTGATTATTATCTTTAATTGTCTTGTTAGAACAGTTTCCAAAGGTAAGTTAGATATCTATAATAAAAATTTCCATTCTGTCACAAATTCTATGTCAGTGGTAACTCCCTTCAAGAAAGAACATTAATCTGCAGTTTTCCTTTTTTTGTGCTTTTGTTTATATGGGATAGTAGGTTGTTAAGTGGGGCTTATAGTTTAAAGTTGAGAATGCATTTCTTACTTGGGCTGTATAGTAATGCTACATTATTTGCATACTAAATTGTCTTCATTTCTTTTAGTGCCTGCCTATAGATGCATATCATTGGTAAAAACACCGAGTAGCAGATGGCCTAATGCTAAGCTTTGAGGGATTACAACATTCCAACATTCGATGTCACAAAACTGAAAAGTCGCATAGTGCCATAATATTGTTTGGGTTCTGTTCTCCAAGTAAACCGTTGAACCACTGGATTGTCGTGTCAGGGAGAAAGAGAAAGAAGTCCTTGAAGAAGCATACGATGCTTAATAAAATCAAATGTTTTAAAGAAACGTAGTTATAATGCTGCTGTGCTGAGTCCTTTATTAAAGTTTCTTGCTGCATAGTCTACAAGTTTAATGTGCTCTTTGAGTACGATTGCCTGTCCAAAAATCGAGGCTGCTTAGTTTTGAATAGGTTGATGCAGGTGCTCTGTTTGCTGCTTGTGTAATATTTGCAGGATTTAGTATGTTTAAGGGTCTGTAATTAATTAGCTTATCATTGACTTGTGGACTTGTATTGCCCCACCGTATTCCATTCTTCTTCTCATTCCTTGGGCCTGCTCTTTACTGATAGTAATACTATGTAGGCTATAAATGTTAATAGGTCCTTACGTTACACTGGAGTGAGTTTATTTGGGCTTAGCATGAATAATCATGCCATGTTTAATTGACATGTAGTTACCCTAAAACATCTAAAACCTTGGATAGTCACAACTCAAAACAATGATACTTCCAAAGTTAAAAAACACATGTTTTACAGTAAAAGGACAAAAAACCCTGCAGCAACCCAACATAAGTATAGATTGATAAATAGATAGATGGACAGACAGATAGATATACAGACAGATTAATAGATATAGATATAGATATACAGTAGATATAAATATAGATATGCTTGTCTGTGTATGTAAGTGCCAGCACTGATTGGGTGATAAAACTGGCGGCTGGCTTTGATGGTGAAAGATCTGTAAAATGCCAAGAATGGATATATAACCTTATCCTGGTATGGGTGGGGAGTCCAGAGAAGGCTGATCCCCAGTATAAAATAATTTATGTTAAAGTTATTTGGTTTTATGCTTTATTTCTGATTATTTCAGTTTTGATAGTTTTTGTCTGCTAGAGGTATGTCAACCAAGGTGGAATCAACTGTCTTACACTAATCCATATATATATATATATATATATATATATATATATATATATATATATATATATATATATATATATATATATAAAAATAAAATGGGTCTATATTAAATGCTCAAAGAGTCATTCCATCGAATGCCTCTTCATCAACACGTAATCAGCGACCTCACTAAACCGCAAATGATCAAAACAGTGATTTCTTTCCCTGGGAAAGAAATCACTTGCACTAAAAACACATACACACAATTTCAAACATATCAAAATGAGAGGATTTGCCCCCCCCCCACACCACCCCAACATGGGGGGCTGTGCCCACCACAACCCCCTAACTAAATATACCAACTCTGAGATTGTATTACAGTGGGACAAAGGGCAATGTCATGACTCAGGCCAAGCAATTCTTTTCCCTGGGAAAAAAATTACTGATCTGAGCCTTCGTTATTTTCGAATTTCAGTCTATATGTGTCAGCGAAACGGCATTCGCTGTAATGCATTTCACTGATCTAATATAGACCCATTTTACATATATATATATATATATATATATATATATATATATATATATATATATAGAATATATTGATATATTTATGAAAGTACTTACCAGTGTTGGTGCATCACATAGTTGTCACACAAAATGTTGTAAAAAGTATAATCAACAGAAATGTCGATGGCAAAAATTGCACTGTAGAACCACGAAATGCACATGATCCGATTCAACCAAAGAACCAAAATCCAAGACAGTCAGGAAGGCAGATCAACGTAATGGTTATAGAAATTATTTTAATATTACAAACACTGAAACTCAATAAAATAGGCTCAACCAGAATCCAATAAACCAGTCAAATGTTAAGCGCACCTTCACCTAGTAAAGTACAAGGCTTCCTCAGAACAATAACAAAAATCAGTCAAATGTATTAAATACTTTTCATCTTAATTAATCAATTAATTCTTAAAGAAATCATCCCTACCCTAAGTAATGTAGTTGTATGCATATAAAGATCGAAGAAACCAAAAAAAAAAACACCAAACCAATGAATATCAAAATCCAGAGCAAAGGAGAAAGGTGAACCAGTTCAACTGTAGCTCACTGCCAAATTTATTCAAAATAAAAGACGAAAAACATATGAGATCAAGCGCTTTCACCTGGATCAGTACCAGGCTTTTTCAAGATGAGTTTGCACTCACAAAAACACCTAAGTTTATATACTACAAGTAATAATATCCACATGATCAAATGTGTTAACGAAAGGAAGCTTAATTGATAGGCAAAAGCCAAATTAATAGGCAAAAATACACTGTTAATTAGTAACCTAGTGCAGAAAAACAGAACCACTGAGCCAAATAGCACTTTTAAAAAGAATTGTAAGGCAAATACACTGTTAATTAGAAAAAATTAAAATAGGAAGACAAGTAGTGCCCTTTATAGACATTCCATCATATGTCAGAATTTCAAGAGGTTTCTCTTTTTTAACATTGACAGTGTGAGGAAGAGGGGTAGGGGTGGCAATATAAAAGTGATTTTGGAATTAAGAGAAACAAAATGGCAGTTGACATTAAATGCCAAGAATCCCCCAGGTATCAATGATAATATTTCTATTGCACCCCTGTTTAAATGGAAGTCTTTAAATATCTAATTATACAAGCGTGTTTTTCTGTAATTATGTTAAAAGTGTGTTTTACAAATTATTCTAGTGTTTTATCCATGGTTTCAATGTACATTTTACATTGAGTAACTTTTTATTGTATAGGAGTTTGGTTTTAATTAGAGGTGCAACAACTGAAATTTAGTGTGTGTGATGTCATGTGCATTTTAGTATAAAAAGGAAGTGATGTGTATGCTTAGTGACTGATGATGCCTTGGACTAGAAGGTGAAATCACTCAGTCATCAATAAAGCTGGTTTTCTCTCCTACCACTGTGTAGTTTTTTCCACATTTTTTATTTTGTATGTCATAAAGTAGTTTTTGGGTGAGAAAAACTGTTAGCTAGTGAAATGCCTTCAGAGTCTTTTAAGTAATCTGATTATTATCTTTAATTGTCTTGTTAGAACAGTTTCCAAAGGTAAGTTAGATATCTATAATAAAAATTTCCATTCTGTCACAAATTCTATGTCAGTGGTAACTCCCTTCAAGAAAGAACATTAATCTGCAGTTTTCCTTTTTTTGTGCTTTTGTTTATATGGGATAGTAGGTTGTTAAGTGGGGCTTAAAGTTTAAAGTTGAGAATGCATTTCTTACTTGGGCTGTATAGTAATGTTACATTATTTGCATACTAAATTGTCTTCATTTCTTTTAGTGCCTGCCTATAGATGCATATCATTGGTAAAAACATCAAGTAGCAGATGGCCTAATGCTAAGCTTTGAGGGATTACAACATTCCAACATTCGATGTCACAAAACTGAAAAGTCGCATAGTGCCATAATATTGTTTGGGTTCTGTTCTCAAGTAAACCGTTGAACCACTGGATTGTCGTGTCAGGGAGAAAGAGAAAGAAGTCCTTGAAGAAGCATACGATGCTTAATAAAATCAAATGTTTTAAAGAAACGTAGTTATAATGCTGCTGTGCTGAGTCCTTTATTAAAGTTTCTTGCTGCATAGTCTACAAGTTTAATGTGCTCTTTGAGTACGATTGCCTGTCCAAAAATCGAGGCTGCCTAGTTTTGAACAGGTTGATGCAGGTGCTCTGTTTGCTGCTTGTGTAATATTTGCAGGATTTAGTATGTTTAAGGGTCTGTAATTAACTAGCTTGTCATTGACTTGTGGACTTGTATTTCCCCACCGTATTCCATTCTTCTTCTCCTTCCTTGGGCCTGCTCTTTACTGATAGTAATACTATGTAGGCTATAAATGTTAATAGGTCCTTAAGTTACATTGGTGGGAGTTTATTTGGGCTTAGCATGAATAACCATGCCTTGTTTAATTGACATGTAGTTATTCTACCCTAAAACATCTAAAACCTTGGACAGTCACAACTCAAAACAATGATACTTCCAAAGTTAAAAAACACATGTTTTACAGTAAAAGGACAAAAAAACCCTGCAGCAACCCAACATGGGGGCAAGCCCCAACATAAGTATAGATTGATAAATAGACAGACAGACAGACAGATTAATAGATATAGATATACAGTAGATATAAATATAGATATGCTTGTCTGTATATGTAAGTGCCAGCACTGTTGGGTGATAAAACTGACGGCTGGCTTTGATGGTGAAAGATCTGTAAAATGCCAAGAATGGAAATATAACCTTATCCTGGTATGGGTGGGGAGTCCAGAGAAGGCTGATCCCCAGTATAAAATAATTTATGTTAAAGTTATTTGGTTTTGTGCTTTATTTCTGATTATTTCAGTTTTGATAGTTTTTGTCTGCTAGTTGTATGTCAACCAAGGTGGAATCAACTGTCTTACACTAATCCATATATATATATATATATATATATATATATATATATATATATATATATATATATATATATACATATATACAGATATATATATAAATAAAATGGGTCTATATTAAATGCTCAAAGGGGCATTCCATCGAATGCCTCTTCATCAACACAAAATCAACGACCTCACTAAACCGCAAATGCTCAAAATGGTGATTTCTTTCCCTGGGAAAGAAATCACATGCACTAAAAACACATACACACAATTTCAAACATAACAAAATGAGAGGATTTGCCCCCCCCCCACACCACCCCAACATGGGGGGCTGTGCCCACCACAACCCCCTAACTAAATGTACCAACTCTGAGATTGTATTACAGTGGGATAAAGGGCAATGTCATGACTCAGGCCAAGCAATTCTTTTCCCTGGGAAAAAAATTGATCTGAGCCTTCGTTATTTTTGAATTTCAGTCTATATGTGTCAGAGAAATGGCATTCGCTGTAATGCCATTTCGCTGATCTAATATAGACCCATTTTACATACATATATATATATATATATATATATATATATATATATAATATACACATATATATATATATATATATATATATATATATATATATATATATATCTATATATACATACTATATTGATATATTTATGAAAGTACTTACCAGTGTTGGTGCATCACATAGTTGTCACACAAAATGTTGTAAAAAGTATAATCAACAGAAATGTTGATGGCAAAAATTGTACTGTAGAACCACAAAATGCACATGATCCGATTCAACCAAAGAAACAAAATCCAAGACAGTCAGGAAGGCAGATCAACGTAATGGCTATAGAAATGATTTTTATATTACAAACACTGAAACTCAATAAAATAGGCTCAACCAGAACCCAATAAACCAGTCAAATGTTAAGCGCACCTTCACCTAGTAAAGTACAAGGCTTCCTCAGAACAATAACAAAAATCAATCAAATGTATTACATACTTTTCATCTTAATTAATCAATTAATTCTTAAAGAAATCATCCCTACCCTAAGTAATGTAGTTGTATGCGTATAAAGATACAAATAATCATATAGCTTTAAAAAATGCTGTCTACTTTGTTCAAGATTACATATATTAATAAATTACACTTTTATTAAAAGTAAATAAATAAATATATATTATTGTGACAGTTCAAATAATGTTGACCCTGTTGTGAAATAAAATTAGTATTGTTAAACATAAAATCATAACTTAGCTTGTTGCAATTTTAAAACACTGTTTATAATAATGTGGTCGTTGAGTCCAGGAGTTCTACCTGCGTCCATCCTTAACTGCCAATACAGCTCCCTAAATTCAACCCTGACTCCCAATTACCACCATGAGGGTCAAAAGCCACCTGCTCCACCACTGAAAATGTAATCTTCACTTCGTTACACACTAAAGAGTGCCTTTGAAAGGCATTAGATTCTTTACATTTAGTTATCTCATAAAGGTGCTCATAGATCCACCTCCTCAGGGTTCGTACAGTTTTGCCTATATAAAAACTGTTGCAAGCTCCACAAATTCCTATATATATTAACCCTGTAGTACCACAATTGTAGTGTTGGGAAGCTGCCATCCTAATACCCCTAGAGGGGATCCAAATTTCACTTTCTTCTGAAATATGATCACATTGATGGCAGGCACCACATTTAAATGTGGCTTGTCTTGACCTAACAACCTTCTATGTGTTCTCATCCTTTTCAAACATGTCTTTCAGATTCATACCTCTTCTTCTAACAAAAGGGTATTCTGGAGGATGTATCCCTGTGTCCTCATTCACCTTCAAAATCGGCCAGTATTTTTTAATAATGTTCTCTACTTTAGATGATGTAGTGGAAAAAGTGTGTGAAAAGGCCACACCATATTCAGTTCTTACATCACAATGCATCATCTTATCTGTAAAACCTAAGCCCAATAATGGAAAAAACTTACTTTCCCTGTTCTTAATAACTTCTTTGGCTAAGGTATCTGTCATGGATTTGGGGTAACCTCTTTCTAAAAAAAAGGGAAGTTAAGTCCTAACATCATCTAAAAATTCAGAATGGACACTGGTCATTCTTGATGCCCTTATCATCTGACTCTTCACTATACCTTTCTTTCGATAGTGGGGATGCCCACTCTAAAAATGTAGGTATGTATTGGAAAAAGTTGGTTTCCTGTATAACCTAGACTGGAAGCAGTTATTCAGTTTGTCCTTGTATAACGTGACCATCTAAATAATTAATAGTAGAGTCACTTATAGTGTAAGTAAAAGTAAAACATTCAGTAGAATGGTTAAGGTAAAACATACATTCATTAAATTCTCCTATTGAACCATTCCACAATAAATAAATATCATCCAGGTAGCAGGTATAAAAAGTAATATATCTCCCCCAATCCGAATTAAGGACAAACCTCTGCTCCCAGTAATAAAGAACACAATCAACCATTTCAGGAAGGACAGTCTACTCCATCTGAGTCTTTAGACCTTTCTGCTCTGAACCTCCCGGTGCCAACTGCATCAGTTTCAAAGATACCTTTACCTCCGGCATTGGTGATTACTCAGAGCGCTTTGGCTATGTTGGAATTAGAGTCCTCTTGAGATAGAAGTTGTGCTGTTGACTCCGTGAACAGGTGCCTACTCCTACTTTCTTGGAATGGTCTCTGCACCTGGGAGCATCGGCATGCATTAGTTCAGCTTTGACATCAGGGTGGGGAGTGACGGTGGTACCAAGCTTATCCTCTCAGTTATCCTGTCCCTTCCCTCTCTAGGGGCATTCAGCCTTGGAGACTATGATGAGAGCATTGTCTACTGTAATAAGCCAGTCAGCTCCTACTTCCTCAGAGATCATAACACCTACACCCAAGCTCAGTTTTTGTTTACCAGCATCTCCATAGGAACAGCCAGCAGCCAGACTGCAGATTCCCTGGATATCTGATCCAACCTCCTCTGATAGTCCTATGGCCCTTCACACCAAGGAGGCCCCTCAGAAGAGAAAGAGCAAGAAGAAGCATTAGAATGCTTGCAGGAATCTGTTATTCAAGATACTAACGTCGATGAAAGAGGATTCAGTACACTTGTACTCTCCCCTCTACCTCTACAGTGAGCTCATTCATTTGATTCCTCCAAGGGCATGGAAAGCTCTAGACAATTTTGAGCTGATTTCCAGGAGTCCTGACAAATTCTATTCTCCCCTCCAGGGAAAAAGCAGTTCCAGCCAAGGATTCAGCTGTGTATGCCATGGTCATTGCGGCCAGCAAAAAAAAAAAAGGGGGGGGTACTTAGTGAGGGAAAATTCCTCAATCCAGCCACCTAACACAGAGTCTTGAGTGCTGGATAGGTTTTGGAAAACGGTTTCTACATCATCGACCTTTGCCTTAAGATCCTTGAATTTCTTGGCAAATGTTGCCAGTCTTCAAAGGGATCTGGTTCAGGAGTTATCCAATACTATTGTGGGAACTGTCTCTGAGGAGATACAAGAGAAGTTGCTCCCCACTTACTCACCCTGGAGTTGGTGCCCAACATATCCATGAAGCACTCAGCACATGTGGCCAAAGGGACCACTACATCAGCATGTTCAGGAGTTGCCATTAGGAGTCAAGCCTGGATTTGGTGATGTCATTTTGCACAGGTGTTTACATCTTTCTTGGTCAATGCTCCTTTTAATGGATCTTCTCCATTTGGCCCAAAGTTTGAGAAACATTATTTAGATGTGATGAAGATGTTCTGCCATTAGATGTATGTTTTTCCACCCCCAAAGACCATTTCCAGGAATCAGAGGGGCACTGAAAATGTGGTTCAAAATCCAAAGGGCCTTTCCAAGACACATGTGCAAACAGTTCTCGCAGGACCAGAGGGGGACGCTTTAATGAAAGACACTGTCCACATGGCAGAGGTTGTCCACAGAACCAGTGATTCAGGGATTCCTCTTTGAGAGGCCCTAATAGTGCTCCTAGAAAGATGGCTTATTGTCTTTCTTTGGAAGCAGCTGGGAGCACTTACCCTTACACTTAAATGCATGGCTAGAATTAACTACAGATTCTAGGTGCAGAAGATTATATGCAACGGTTATACCATTCCCCTTTCCTGTTCCCTCCCAGTACACAAGAAAATTCCCAGAATTCCACCCAATCAGACAGAATCAGCAGTTATGCAAATACTAAAATTACCAAAAAAAAAAACAGGAGAGTATTCCAAGAAGTCATAACAGACAGAATCCAGACGGTACCAGAATGAAAGGGGTCTGAGGACCAATTTTGGATCTCAGTTTCCTGACCAGTTTGGTTTGCCAAAT
This sequence comes from Protopterus annectens, assembly GCF_019279795.1. Taxonomy (NCBI): domain Eukaryota; kingdom Metazoa; phylum Chordata; order Ceratodontiformes; family Protopteridae; genus Protopterus; species Protopterus annectens. The sequence continues at coordinate 754,119,181 of NC_056745.1, forward strand.
GGATTTCCACTGTTCAGCCCATTCTTAATTTCTTGGAAAAGGACAATGGGTTGTGCTCCATAGACCTTTGGAAAGCCTGTTACCATATTAAATGAACTAATGGTCCAGATATTTCCTCCACTTTCGGCTAGTAGCTACTCATTACCAATCTAGAATTCTGTCATTAGACTTCACCACAGTCCCAAGGTGTTCTTCTCATGCATGGCAGAAGTAGCAGCTAACTTGAAACTGTTAGGATTCTGGTTGTCTCCATGCATGCATGACTGGCTCCTTGCCACTACAACCAGGTACCTATTAATAAAAACAAGAGACTATGCTCTCCAAACTTGTACAAAATTAGGAATAACTGAATTGCAAAAAAATCACAATTTCACAACTGACTCCAACTCAAAGTTTACAGTTTCTAGGAACATGCTCAGTACGAAAACTTTCATAGGCTCTCCCTCTCTCTCACTTTCCTGTGGAGCTATGAGTAATTCAGAGAATAAGTTGAAAGGATACAATGCAACAAGAAAAGTATTGGCCCATCTAGTCTTACAAGCCCTGGTTTCAATGCCTGCAGCAATTACACTAGTCCCCCTTGGCAAGGTATCATATGAGATTTCTTCAATGACTACTTACTTTTCAGTGGTCAGTTCTTTATCAATGTATTATCACATCAGTTTCTAATTATCAGACCTTACAGAAAATATATAGCTTGGTGGCTGCACTTGGAATAGGTTCTTCTGGGCTGCTCTTTGTCCCATTGCCGCCCAATGCCTTAGTTATCACATATTCCTCCCACATGGGGTGGGGAAGCATTATCTGGACTAGACACTACAAGACAGTTGGTCCACTATAGATGCCAATTTACATATCAGTGTTTTAGTGAGGACAGCAGTGGTTTTAGCATTGCAAGCTTTTCAAACTACTCTTCAGTTGAAAACATGGGCAATTCCAACAAAGAATATGTCAGTAGTTTGGTATATCAACTAACAAGGAAGAAACAGATCTTACCCCCTTCATCATGAAGCACTCAGATTGTGGCAATGGGCGATTTCTTTCATACAATTCCTGATAACAATGCATATACCAAGGAGCTCCAATGTGATAACAGACAAACTGAGCAGGTCTACTCTTCTGCCTCATGAGTGGTTTCTTAATCGCAACGTGATGAAAAGGATTTTTCGTCGAGGGTTCCAGTCTTTCTGCAACTGCTTTACCTCACCTCTGAACAAAAAGTGCAGCAACTGCTTTGCCCTAGTTCCCCCATGGGGGAGCAACCGAGGGATGCCCTGCTACACACTTTGCCCCCCCAGGACTTCCAGATGCCTATCATTTGATTCCCTTAACCTTCTTACAGAAAACTATCTGGTTGAAGTACAAAGTAATCTTCATTGCTCCTTAATGGCATCTATAAACATTAATTTCAAAGTTCTTACAGAAAATAATCCAGTTGAAGAACAGAGTAATCCTCATTGCTTATTTTTGACCTATACAATAATGGCTCTCCTTTCTTTGGCCTTATGTGATACAAAAAACATTGACTCTGGAGCCTGATCCAGACCTTCTGTCCCATCCACACAGTTTGACTCACATGAACATTCTGAACCTTGACCTGACAGCTTTGTTCATCCAGTTGCAGTTATTATCAGGCAGACAATTCTTTCTTCCTCACTACATCATATTCCGTTAGCTTCCCATAAGCCTTCCATATGTAAACTGCACTTAGAAAATGGAAGAAATGTGCCTTTTAGGCTCAAGGAAGGGACATTGATGACTCCTGTGGACAAAATTCTAGATTTGTTTTATTTTTTAGCTTTCCCTTTTTATACAGGAGTTTTTTTCCTTCAACTATTAAAATCCAGCTAGCAGCCACTTCCGACCTTCATAACAGTTTGATGAATATTATTGTTTCTCACAGACTTTGCAAGACCTTTCTAAAGAAACTTTATTACTAAAGCATCCTTATAAGGATACTAACCTACCTTGGGATCACAATTTGGTCTCACAGGCATTTGTATGAGCACCCTTTCAACTATCTGCTGATTATTATCCATACTTGTTATGTAACTAGGAATGTTTTTCCTTACTCATAAGCTAAAATGTAATCTACTGTTATAATTTGCCAAACTTGGTAATGTACCTGTATTTTGTAAATACTATTCTGATGTGCGGAGCTTTTCTCCCCAGGCCTCCACTGAAAATGGACATATATCCAGTTGGATCAGCCCGGTCAACAAATGTAAAATAAATAAAAAAAATAAATAAAATTATGAGTTAAAAAGTTTTAACCTGAAAAAAACATTTTTTTTAATGGTTATAGTTTCTGACAGAAGAATTTCAAAAATACTTCCTCCTTCATGCTCACCTCCTTACCTCATCTTCCATAAAGACAGAGTCTCCTTAAGGACAAACCCTTCCTTTCTACCTAAGGTGATGTCAGATACAAATATTAATTAGACCATCATCTTGCCAGTTTTCTTTCTCAAATTGTCAACTAAAGAGTATACTGCCTACATGTTTTAGATTTTCGTAGACAGTTACATTTCCATTTACATAGAACAAAAAGACATTAGGAAATCTGATTAACCTTTTGTTTCAATTTCAAGTACAAGTCTTAGTAGACAAGTTAACAAGGCTACCGTATCCAGATGGCTCAAATATTGTATTTCATTTGTCTAACACAAAGCAAATTGATTTGCATAACTCTTCAAAAGCACTTTTCGCAAAAGCTGTGGCTACCTCAGCAGTTTCCAGTCTTCAGCTTCAATGGATAATATATGTACAGCAACAACCTGCGCTACTCCACACACCTTTATCACCTATGACATATTACACTTGGTCTGTGGAGGAAGAGACTCAGTTGGTTCAATGGTGTTCAGACCAACAACAAATCACAGATCAACAAAAAAAAATTAAATTGAAAACTGCAAACCAGTGTCCCACAATATCTTTATTAAGTGCTTTCATCCTAAGTATAGTCGACTTCTTCAGAATAAAAACTAACTGCACAACATAACATATATATATACTCATATGGAGACCATTTGGCATAATGGTTAAGGTCTTCACCTCCCATTCACAATGTACAAGGTTCAAGCCTGACCTCTGACCAATGTTGTTTGGAGTTTGCATGTTCTCTCTGTGTCTCTGTGGGGTTTCTCCCACATCCGAAAAAACATGCTGAGTGTTTCCATCTCAAACTCACCAATGAATGGAGCTGTGGGCTGCAGCACAGACTCTACATGGTGCCCTCTAGGGGAAGAGTTGTACAGATTAACTACTTTGGGCATCTACTGTAGTGTGCAGTATCTTCAAGATAAGAGAACACGGATCTCAGACTGCAAGCCATGACAGGGCTAGCCATTTGATGGTGTAAAATATGTCTCTAGCTGATTTGGTCATGTGACTAATGTCACCAAAATGGGCATGGGTAGTTACCGGTGATAAGTGGGTTGAGCACCTGACCTACACCAGGGACCCTTGCTAATGGTGGGAGGGGTATATGTGCCCCTACTAGCCAGTGTCTGCCCACCATAATGCCCAGCAGCTCTGGGTCAATAAGCTACTGGCTGGCTGGTGTCTAGTTGCCCAGCCTGGGTTACCTGGGATAGCTCTGTTGAGTGAAAGCTGGACGTAAAACCAACCAACCTGCCAAACATGAACTGAGAATTACTATGACGCAGCTTGGAAGTGGATGACATGCTGGACATCCTATATATCCAAGAGACGAGATGGAATGGCAATGCAGCAACGCCACTTGGAATCCAGACTCTACTACTCAGGAGGGGGACAGGCTAACTGGTGTAGGAATTGTGGTGAGAGAGATGCTTCAGAAGGCAGTGAGGGATATCATCAGAATTAATGACAGACTCATGCAATCAAACTCCAGTGTAATGATAGGGCAGTATTCAGAATCTCAGCCTATGCCCCACAGCAGGGTTTGATAGTGAGGATAGAGCACAACCAAAAGCTGTTTACTGAATTTCCTGTTTGCACTTAATTTTAAAATCGTTTTTTCTCAAAACTTGCATATTTTCTGTTTTTGGCCTAGCACTCTTGTGTGGGGTCATTTACTGCACTGTTATAACTTGATATTACTTGTGAACCTTTGCTATCTCTGAAAAAACAAAAACAAAAAAAATCTTGCTTTTTTCCCACTTTTCTGAGATTTAAAACAGTTCAGTTACAGGCTTGCTGTTCTTGAACTGTTTGAAAGTTTCTGTGAGGCCATTTTTGCTTGGGCTAAAGGAAAGTCTCTTTGTTGATCAGTGGCAGTGAAAAACATTGAGCAGCTTCCCTGCCCCCCGTGGGAGTGTTACTGACTTGAAACTGTAGTTTTATTGGCCAGGTGTCAATTCCTGGCTCTTTCCAGCCCCTGCTATCAAGCATGCTTTTACATATGAGTTGCCATGAGAGTAGCATCGGGCAGCGCTGGCTTAACAATCTGTTCTTCATTTTTATCCTTAGAACTGCTCTACTAGTAATCTAAACAGTATATCCCTTAACTTTTTTTCTTTTTTTCTCCAAAAAAAACTCAGCACTTGTCTTAAAAGCATCTTCTTTTCAGGCTTAGCACTTCTGTATTATACAAAGTTCCTCACTAGCGAACCCCCCCCCCCCCAGGAGTACCCCCTTCCTTACCAAGTCCTCTCTTATTCAGTTACATTTAATTTCTCTAGCATGTCGAAGGGCCAGATGGTGAATCTGGGAATATTGAGGCAATGTTACAATTGCCTCATGTACACAGACAACCCTCTCCTCCTCCCACATAACACAAATACTTGCGAGAGATGCAGTTATTTAGCCAAACTGGAGGCTGAGCTCTCTCAACTCAGGACTGGCAAGACCAGACAGGAGGAGAAGGCAACTACACACACCACAAAACCAGTCTCACATAAAGCTATCACAACAATGAATCAAACACATAAACACACAAAGACATACTCGAGGCTCTGAGCAAAATTTACCTAAACAGCAGAGGCCTCCAAAGCAGACACCCAAGCAACTGCCACCTCATGACACACCACAGGCAACACATAAACCACAAAATCAGTGTGCAAAGCAGTCACAGCCCTTAAGGCCAAATACAACACCAAACATACTTGTCATAGGTGACTCCATAGTCAGACACACCACCAGGCTGAACAAGGAGAGGGTCACAGTAAGCTGCCTATCGGGTGCTAGAATCTGCCACATAACACAAGCCAGCAAGTACAAATATGACACAGTCATTGTCCATGCTGGTGTGAACCTCCCTGGACTACATGAAAAGAGACATAGAGGAGCTCTCTGATTATGTAGCCCAGGCAGGTATGACCCTGACCCTGAGCAGTATCCTTCCTTCACCAAGAATGATGCCACAACATAGAGACAAGATGATCAGCTTTAACAATTGGCTTAATTTCTGGTGTCATTCAAAGGGGATCCAGTGTCTGTCTGCCTGGGATGACATGAGGCTCTTGCCACCCCCATAGTGCCTTTTTTAGGCAAGGCTTAAATTCTAAACCTACCACCCTAGAAAACAAAAATGGGAAGAAACTAAGAGTAATGTTGCTCAATGCCAGAAGTCTAAATCTCAAAATGCACGCACTCGAGGCCCTTCTCAGTATGGAGAACATCGATGTCTGTGCTGTGACTGAAACCTCGTTCAAGGCTCCTGAGAGTACCCCGGCACTATCAGGTTTTACTTCATATCATGCGTTCTGGCCCCAAAACCCGGACCACACCACAAAAGGAGGGGGTGTATCCATATTCATCAAGGATACCCACACCTCCAGGTTGGTGGCAATGCCGCAAGCTGGAAACCATCCAGATGCAATTAACCATAGGCAAAACTGCTCTACAATTTGCAGCATGCTACAGGCCACCCTCTCAAACTCAGGAACCCCACACAGCCTTCCTGAAGACACTGGTGGGTATAAATGTATCTCCAAACACCATTATATTGGGTGACTTCAACTACCCGAATATAGACTGGGAACATTACTCAAACCCAAACTTTCTAGCCCAAAGGTTCCTGGAGTTCATAAATTCAAATGCCATGGAACAACTAGTCAAAATATACTAGATCTCATCATCACAAACACGGGGACAAAATGCTCCACACCAGAAATATATCCCTCATTGGTGAGATCAGATCACAAACTTATCTCACTGGATATCCACATCCGCCCCCACCCCAAACAAAAAGACCACAGTGAAGAACTAAGCAAACTTCACACTACTCAAGACTGGTGTGGTATCCTTCAAGGCCCCGAGCCAGTGGAAACCACAACCCAAGCCCTTACAAATGCCTTCTAACACCTCCAGGACTGCATGGATCAGACAATCCCTAATAAAACCAGGACTCTTTCAGTCTGGTGGACCCCAGCCATAAACAAACTTTACAATAAGAGGAGAAAGCTGTTACATGATAGAGCAAAATCCAAGACACCTTTGATCATTATTAGTAAAACAATATGAGCACTCATAAAATCATCCAAGGCCAACTTTGAGAGAAAAATTGCCATAGATTCAAAAGACAATCATAAGGCCTTCTACAGCTATGTTAGAAACCTGGGTGGAAACTCCCAGATATGCTCAGAATTAGTCCAAAATGATACAAAAATCACTGAACCCACAGACATTGCCAACATACTGGCAGACAGGTTCAGTGTAAACTTCACCCCCAAAAGGAGAGATAACTATCCCAGCGGAGTGTAGCCTGCCAGACATCTCAAATGCGCAGGTGAAAGCTGCTCTCTCTAAAGCTAAAAACACAGCATCAATGGGACTGGATGGTGTGAACTCAATGAGGAACTAAATAAGGCAGCTGTTTAATCTTAGCCTTACCACAGGATACGTGCCCAGGGTGTGGCATCGGCAACTGTGGTCCCACTCCGTGCCTCTACGGACCCTGGTAATTACTGCCCCATAAGCTATGGAGAGGATCATAATGGAACTCATAAACAAAGACATAGGGGACTTGCAGACATTGGACCCGACCCAGTTTGGCTTTGTCAATGGCAGATCATGCCTTTTGAACTTGGTCGACTTCTTCGAATCAGTCACCAAGGCCATTGATGAGGGAAAGGCAGTCCATACAGCCTACCTTGACCTTGCAAAAGTTTCAACACAATACCCCACTCGGGTATTATAAACTTACCAGCTTAAATGTAAACCCATGTGTCACAAGATGGGTTGCAAACTGGCTAAAGGACAGAACCCACAGGGTTAGAGTAGCTGGCGCCATGTCAGACTCCAAGTGGTGTCCCACAGGGCTCAGTCCTTGGCCCCTGTTGTTCGGCATCTACTTCTCAGAAGTACAGGCAAACATAGGAGGACTATGGCTGACAAAGTTTGCAGATGACTGCAAACTCGTCACCATAGTGGAAAGTACATCGGACACAGATATCCTTCAGAGGGTCTCACGGAAACTGATAGCTGGTGCCAGAGCCATGGCCTGAAGATAAATGCCAAAAATGTATAGTCATACCCTTGGGGAAAACAAGGTAACCCCAAGCTACCATATAGGTGGCAATCCACTAAGCACAGAAGAGGTTATCAGGGACCTGGGGACCCAGGTTGACAGTGGCCTTTCTTTTGACACTCACATTGCTAAAGTGGTTAGAAAGACCTTCTACATTGCCCACCTGATCATGAAGGGATTCACATCCAGATCAAGTGAGGTCATTGTTCCCCTGTACTCTTCACTTATCAGACCAATGATCGAGTACAGTGCCCCATTCGGGATGTATCTCTGCAGCAATTGGAGAGACCCCAAAAGTTCCTCACCAAAAGGATAAAGGGATTCCAAAATCTGTCATATGCTGCCAGACTGAAGAAACTCAGCTCTATTCACTCAGAGGTGACCTGTGCCTGACATACAAGGCCATGTCCAACCCGGAATTAATGGACATGCTCCACCTCAAAAAATCCAAATCTACCAGATCCACTAGAGCAAACAACTTAAACCTTAGCACAGATATAATTTGGACATGCTGGAGGGATAGATTTGTCACCCAGAAACTCCCTATGCTGTGGAATAAAATCCCAGTCCATGTGAGGCAGAGCACCTTGCTGGCTCTGTTCAAGAGAAATCTTGACCGGTGGATGGGAGATCGGAATCATCTCTGTGTCACTGCTGGACAGAGGCACAACAAACTAATGGGCACAGTATTTTTTAACATAAGGGGTGGTGTAAGTCACAAAACTCTGGGCTAGGCTTATAAATGCCTTAGGGCAGATAGCCTAGTATAAACCTATGAACCTATGAACCTATGAAAAGAGTGCATTCAGACAGCAGCTGCAAGAACTACTAGATAAAGCAGAACAGCGTGAATTGGTGTTGATAATGGGTGACTTGAATGCACATATCAGGACAGACAGAACAGGCTAAGAGGACTGTCTGGGTCCATATAGGTGCGGCAACAGGAATAAAAAAGGAGAAGCCATTCTAGACTTCTGTCTGGCAAATGGCTTGATAGCAGCCAACACATGGTTCAGAAAGAAAGACAGTCACAAGATCACATACAAGAGTAGCCAACATGCAACTCAGGTAGACTTCCTCATAGTAAGGAAAAGGCACTGGTGTAGAATTCATGATTGCAAAGTCATCCCCTTACAGCATAAACTACTAGTTGCCACCATCAGCTGCAAGCAATGATCAGAGAAGGCTCTAAGGTCAACAGAGACCAGGCTGAAGAAAGTACAACATTTCAAGGAATCACTCAGGGCTCTAGCACCCCAAGAAGAGGAGGAAATAGGTGGAGTTGAACAAGAATGGCAGTGCCTAAAAACAGCATGTGTTAGGACTACAGAAAAGATTTTTATTTTTATTTATTTATTTATTTTACATTTGTTAACCGGAATAGTCCGACTGGATATATGTCCATTTTTAGTGGAGGCCCGGGGAGAAAAGCTCCCAAAGTAAAAAACATCATTACATATCTCAAAAACATCATTACATGTCACATATCTCGAACAGCGTAATGGAATATTTGGTGAAGAAACATTTAGACATTAATAGTATATTTACAGAAGAATATCAAGACAATCCATACACATAGCATCTATACAAAATCTAGAGAAAGAATTAGCCAGGCTTGATACAGTGCAGTAAGTCGATTTGTTGAGGTGTAGTTTGAGTTTTTTAGCTTTGAGACCTACCTGAGAGAGTGAGGTAATCTCAGGAGGTAGTAGGTTCCATTTTCTGCCTACAGAGTTACTTCAGATAGAGTCACCATCTACTGAAAGAAAGCAGTGATCTAGGGGTTGTTATAAATAGAAACCAGGTTTTGAGTGCAGGGTGTTTTCAGGATTGTTAGTTGGTTATACAGTATTAGACTAGGTAGTTGGAGCCATCAAGCTGAGATAGGTTGATGCAGTGTGATGTGTCCTGAAAGGAAAATCAGTAGCAAACCTGGCGGATGTGATTATAACATTGTGATTTTATTCAGGACAGTCTTACTAGTATTATGAGATAAGATCGAGCAATGGCAACTTTAGCTGGGGGAGTCAGAAGCTTTTTATTCTATACAATGTTTGTGGAATGGTCTGGCAAAATTATTGTGCCATCCTTTGCTTTGATTGTAAGGGTTAATATGCTAGACCTTTGTGTTGTTGAAATAATAACATTTTAGTCTTTTGGGATTCAGTATCAGGATTGTGTTAAAGGTAGACTAGGTAGTTAACTGTAAACTGTGTAGGATGTTCTGAGCAAATTAGTGTGGAGTCATCTGCTGGTACACCCAGGTGTTAGGTAACATGATTAATAGTTGGTGATCCACCATATCGAATGCTTTGGACAGATCCAAAAATAGAGCTGAGGAAATAAGGATATATGATAAGATATGTGGAAATAATGTACAGAAAGCTGGTGGTGGAATGCAGAAGCCCAGGAAGTCATCAAAAGAAAGAAGGAGTGCAGGAAGAAGTGGGAGATAGAAAAGACTGACCAGGCTAGGAAGGAGTACTGCTTGGCTAACAAAGAAGCTAAGAAAGAAGTTGCAATAGCAAAGAATAGGCACCAGAGGCACTGTTAAATCAAGATGCGATATCCTGGGTATCCAGAAGCTTTATTGCTCACACTGAATTACGATAAAAGTAATAAACAATAACTTTACAACAAATACTGAGTGCTTACACTTAGATGCATTAATTGAATAATTATTTAATTGTTAAGCAACGCCTTATTGTTTCTTAAAAAATTAACCCTTAGCTAATACTTTTGTTCTTGAAAGAGATGCGAGGTTTGTATAAAATTTGTAAAGACTATGTAATAATACAATATGATACATGAGGGCATGAGGCTTGAAATTGTATGTATATGTACACCTACTTGGAAGAGCTATCCAACGGGTAGTACCAAGCTTGGTTGAAGTCATACATATGTACAATGCTTAGATGTTAGAAATATATCCAGCGTTAAAATGTTTTAAAATATTCTCATATATAATGTATTCCTTTTTAAGGGTTGTATTTAGTTAAATAAAAAAAAATATATATATATGTAAATATAGATGCAGTTGTAATAATTACATTATAAAAATAATTAATAATAAATACATTTAAATAGATATATATGTATGTATATTGATGTATAAATAGTAATGTTAAGTATATATATGAATAAATACATAAGTAAATAAGTACATAAATAATGTAAATATATAAATTTATAAATTACATACATAAATAACATATATAAATATAAATATTTAAAAATATATAAGTATATAAATATGTAAATATATAAAAATACCTAAATACATAAATTCATAAGTTCAAAATTCTTGTATATTAAAATAAATATTTGGAATTTTGTACATTACATAAATATTGTGGTAGCAAATATACTAAGTGACTATGTAAATATAAATGTGTGTTAATGTACTTCAAATTCGTATATAGAATGAAATAATGTATTAGTAAAATAAAATACTAAAATATTGAGTTGATAGTGTAGTAATATAGTCATATAATAAATGCTGAAGTCAACACTTCAGCATTAATATTAGTAAATAAACATAAAAATACCTTATACATCATATGTAGTACAGTATTTTCTATTACTCACTTAATGTGTAACGTTTTATAAATTAATAGTTAAGAAACATAAAAGTACATTTCATAGTTTGACAAAAAAACACATTTGTTTATGAAGACATAATCATATACAAATTGATTTGTACTTCAAAATACTAGCGATGCTAATATGCCCATTCAATCTCCTTAGTTAGTAGCAAATTGTCTAGGTCGTCTTCCTTTTCCCAGGGGTTGTATATTCTATCTATGATGAAAAAGATGAATCTTTTAAAGTTGCAACATGTGGTACTATGAACATAGAGAGCATTAGTTTCTTTTTTGTGCTTAATGTCTCTTTTGTGTTCCATAATTCTTTCCTTTAGTTTTCTCTTAGTTTTTCCTACATAATATGCAGGACATAAAATACAACTAGCTAAATAAACAACCATTTTTCTGTTACAATTACATTGTCCCGGGCATTGGAGTGTTCTCCCATAATCATACACTGTGCAGTAGGGTCCATCATTGATAAATTTGCAACTTTTACAAAACCCACATTTCTTCATATTAGATACCTTAAATCTAGACACACTACTTTCAAAAATCTCCTTTAGGTTAGTTCCCCTACTATATGTTATTCTTGGATATGATCCTAAGATGTCTTTAAATTCTTTCTTATTATTAAACATTATTGTTAGACACCTCCTGAAATACTAGGTCTAGTAATTTCTGTGGGTAACCCGTTTCAAAAAACATTTCCTTTAAAACTCTAGTTTCTTCCAAGAAGTTTTGGTCATCACTTATAATAAGTGAAAGTCTAACCATTTGACCTTTCACCAAATTTTTCTTCTGGAAGTACGGATGGTAACTTTCGTAATGCAAGTAGCTGTTAGAATATGTCTTTTTACGGAAAATGTTTGATTCAATCTTGCCATTCTTATTATACATCCTAATATCTAAATAGTCACACTGTTCATTGTGTGTTTGAAATGTGAATTTAAGAAAGCAGGTACTTGTATCTAAATAGTGTATAAAATCTTTTATGTCATTTTCTTCACCTTTCCAGAAAATCAAGATATCATCCAAAAATCTAACATAAAAAATAATGTTCTCCCAGTAGTTAGATGTAAAAACTTTTTCAATTTCCCATTGTGCCAGGACTAAGTTAGCATAGGTCCCATTGCTACTCCTGTGCATTGTTTGTAATATTCACCTTCTAGGAAAACATAATTATTGTTTAGGATCATTTCCATAAAATCCACTAAAAGTTTTCTTTTTACAGTGTGAAGTCCACTATGTTTATCCAAAATCTTCTCAAAAAGTATCAACCCTTCATTGCGTGGTATAACACTAAATAAGTTGATAACATCAACTGTTATCATAGTGTATTTAACTCCTGTGTAGTTCTCATTAAATTCTCTTAATTTTTCTAAGCAATTCCAGGAGTCTTTAATTATGTATGGAAAATTCATAATAATACCTTTACAATGTACGTCTACAAATTTGGCTATAGTTTTAAGTTTAGAATTTTTCGCTGACACTATTGGTCTAAAAGGTGGATTTTTGGTGTCTTTGTGTACTTTAGGTATGCCAAAGATCATAGGGGTGATGGGGTGTTCAACAACTAAGAAATCATGTTCTTGTATGTTAATCATGCTTTCCATTAAGCAATCATATAGTAACCAGTCTATCTTGGTGTATGCTCTTTGTACTTCATATTTAGAAACTTTTCTATATGTTTGCTCGTCTTCTAACATGGTTACCATTTTGTTGGTATAATCTAACTTTGTCATGATAACCACCCCACCACCCTTATCTGGCTTCATAATTCTATACTTATTGTTGCCACAAAGTTCTGCTACGCAAAATCTCTCAGTGTCAGTTAGGTTGTCATTTTTCATGTGTTTTTTCTTCAATTCCCTGCGTATTTGAGACTCACATAGTGCTTCAAAAACTTGTATAACCGGATTGTTGGGTGGTATAAATGTACTGGATCTTTTCAGTGAAATAGACCCTCTGTCAATGTCAACTGGTGCCTGTTCCTTAGCAAGAAAACATTTTTAAACTCAATAGCCTAATGTAAACTTTTAAATTGATGAGTGTTTTACCTATGTCACTTTTAAAATAAGGAACAGATGTGAAACCCCTTTTAAACAAAGTAATGTGGCCAAGATTTAGGTTCAATTCACTATAATTATATATATTGAAACCACCATTAGTAATGACATCACACACATCATGGTTATTTGTCTCAAAATTTTCACCTATTGTAGTGGTGTCACTTAAATAACTAGAATGTAACGTGTTCCCCACACTTAAATCAATAGGAAGGTTGTTGTAATCACTCACATTTTCACTCAAATTGTCAATGTGACTAATAACGTTTGGCACAGGAAGTACAGTAGTATTGAGTGTTTCCTTTAATAATAATGGGAGTTTGTCCTGAAGTGGGCTTTCCTCCCTTGATTCAGGTACTGATTCTTCCCTTCCTGGTACCTGTCTTTTATTCTCTCGGACCTCCTTAGAGGGGGTTGCTCTAAAAAAACATCATTGTCTCTATAAACATCCCTTTGCAATGCATTTCCATTATGGTATCCATAATTATTTCCACTATTATTTGTGTTAAATGTAGCTTTGTCCCTGTTCAAGTCAAAATTTGCATCATTATTAACAGAAAACTTTGTTTTATCATTGTAATGTACAGATAATTTAAAATCCTTAAAATGATGATATGCCCTCTTGTTGACATAGTCATTACTGTCCCTAAATAATTTTTTGTTCTTAAACTCTAAACCTCTCATGACAAAACTGTCAATCTCTTTTAAAACATTGTCCATCCTGTATTTGTTATGTTCAAATAACAAATCACTGTGAATTCTGTTGTCCAATTCTATTAATTTCTCATTTAATTTACTCAGTCTGTGGTTGTTATTTTTGATAATCAGTTTTAACAATTCAAGGCCAGTTTTATCAAACAGTGATAACAATTCATCGAAAACAACACTTTCACTGTTAAAACCAAAAGGCAGTTTAAATATGCGCAAACCTTTAGGAACCTGTTCCAGCTCCAAAGACCTTTCAAGGAATGCATTGTCCATTTGTATAGTTTTAAATTGCTTCAAAGTTTTTTTCAAATTCCATGATCTGTTGATTCAAGGAGCCCATGTCTTTCATACTCCCCCTAGGTATACTTTTAAAAGTAGGTGCCTGTAGTATATCCTTGATGTTTTCCCATCTGCGGTTATGATCATTAGCACCTCTCCTGTCTCCAGCGTTCGAATTCACACTCTGAGGCATACCAGACCTTAAATTCACTTCCTTCTTCCTCTTGTCACCTCCTGTAGAGTTCGAAGAACCATTGCTGGCCGACGGAGCATTAGGACTGTTACCCGGTGTGGAGTGAAGTGTAAATAGTTGCTCCTGCGATTCCGTTAATGTAGTGTTTAGATCAGCGTCATTGTTTTTATTAGTACAGTTCCCTTGGATAAGTTGTATTAGGCGTTGCGTCGCTTCCAAATGTTGTTTTAGTAACACCTCCATATAGATACAAAGAAATATATGTGTTGGTATCGGTGCCGGTGTCAAGACTATGAAGCCCAAAGAATTGATGAATAAAAATAATGCTTTCAAAGCAAAATAATCCGTTTAAAATAGGGACACTAAATTCAAACCGATACTCCTTAATGGTTTAAACAACAGATTAAAAGAACAAGAACCTTTAAATAAGAAGGATTCATTTATCATACCTTACAATGATAATTCAAAGGCAATAGTCACAATTTTAAATGACACTTGGAACTGCGTGTTTAATAATAAGAAAGAATTTAAAGACATCTTAGGATCATATCCAAGAATAACATATAGTAGGGGAACTAACCTAAAGGAGATTTTTGAAAGTAGTGTGTCTAGATTTAAGGTATCCAAAATGAAGAAATGTGGGTTTTGTAAAAGTTGCAAATATATCAATGATGGACCCTATTGCACAGTGTATGATTATGGGAGAACACTCCGATGCCCGGGACAATGTAATTGTAACACAAAAATGGTTGTTTATTTAGCTAGTTGTATTTCATGTCCTGGATATTATGTTGGAAAAACTAAGAGAAAATTAAAAGAAAGAATTATGGAACACATAAGAGACATTAAACACAAAAAAGAAACTAATGCTCTCTATGTTCATAGTACCACATGTTGCAACTTTAAAAGATTCATTTTTTTCATCATAGATAGAATACACAACCCCTGGGAAAAGGAAGGTGACCTAGACAATTTATTACTAACAAAGGAGTGCCTGTGGCAGCTTAGACTTAATGCTAGTGCCATACCGGGATTGAATGGGCATATTAGCATCGCTAGTATTTTGAAGTACAAATAAATTTGTATATGATTATGTCTTCATAAACAAATGTGTGTTTTTTGTCAACCTATGAAATGTACTTTTATGTTTCTTAACTATTAATTTATAAAACGTTACACATTAAGTGAGTGATAGAAAATACTGTACTACATATGATGTATAAGGTATTTTTATGTTTATTTACTAATATTAATGCTGAAGTGTTGACTTCAGCATTTATTATATAACTATATTACTACACTATCAACTCAATATTTTAGTATTTTATTTTACTAATACATTATTTCATTCTATATACGAATTTGAAGTACATTAACACACATTTATATTTACATAGTCACTTATTAGTATATTTGCTACCACAATATTTATGTAATGTACAAAATTCCAAATATTTATTTTAATATACAAGAATTTTGAACTTATGAATTTATGTATTTAGGTATTTTTATATATTTACATATTTACATATTTATATACTTATATATATTTTAAATATTTATATTTATATATGTTATTTATGTATGTAATTTATAAATTTATATATTTACATTATTTATTTACTTATTTTCTTATGTATTTATTCATATATACACTTAACATTACTATTTATACATCAATATACATACATATATATCTATTTAAATGTATTTATTATTAATTATTTTTATAATGTAATTATTACAACTGCATCTATATTTACATATATATATATATCTATATATATTTATATATATATATATATATATATATATATATATATATATTTTTTTTTTTATTTAACTAAATACAACCCTTAAAAAGGAATACATTATATATGAGAATATTTTAAAACATTTTAACGCTGGATATATTTCTAACATCTAAGCATTGTACATATGTATGACTTCAACCAAGCTTGGTACTACCCGTTGGATAGCTCTTCCAAGTAGGTGTACATATGCATACAATTTCAAGCCTCATGCCCTCATGTATCGTATTGTATTATTACATAGTCTTTACAAATTTTATACAAACCTCGCATCTCTTTCAAGAACAAAAATGTTAGCTAAGGGTTAATTTTTTAAGAAACAATAAGGCGTTGCTTAACAATTAAATAATTATTCAATTAATGCATCTAAGTGTATTACTACATAAGGTTGGTGTAAAGACATTATACTTGTACTCTGAAGAAACCCGCACATCTTTGGCGGGTGAAAGCGCTCAGTATTTGTTGTAAAGTTATTGTTTTTTACTTTTATCGTAATTCAGTGTGAACAATAAAGCTTCTGGATACCCAGGATATCACATCTTGATTTACCAGAGGCACTGTACCAACTTCTGGAAAGTGATTCAGTAAGTGGCACAAATAAACTATATCAGGTTTCAAGGCAAAGACAGAAAGATTAAGAAGATAGACACCCTACATAAGGGATGCCAGTAACAACCTCCTCACCAGTCCACAGGACATCAAATGCAGATGGAAGGAGCATTTCCAGCAGTTTCTGAATGAGAAAAACCCATCAGAAGCTGTACTGCCTCAGAAATAGCCTACAATGAGAAAGGAAGAAGTGCCCACCCTAGAAGAACTAGGAACAGCACTAAGGAAAATGAATTCAGGGAAAGCAGCAGCCTCAGATGAGGTCTCAGCAGATGTGATAAAGATACTGGGTGAGATATGAGAGAAATGGCTCCTGAGGGTACTAATAGCAGTGTGGCAAGAAAGGTGCATCTCAAATGACTGGAGAATAAGCATACCCATGCCAGTGTACAAGAACAAAGAGGACGTCCACAACTGTGTGCAATACAGAGGCATCAAACTCCTATCACACTGCATGAATGTTCTGGAGAGTGTGATTGATAAACGGATATGCAGAGTAGTAGAATGTAAGATGGGAGATGAGCAGTTGGAATTCAGATCAAGATGCAGCACAACTGACCCAATGTTTGCAGTGAGACAGATACTTGAGAAGAAGCTAGAGATGAGGAGAGAGTCCAACTGGGCATTCCTAGACTTGGAGAAAGCCTATGACATGGTCCCAAGAGAGCTGATCTGGGCAGTACTGTGGTGGTTTGAAGTCCCAGAAACATTGTTAGAATTAGTGCAGGCTGTGCACAAGGACCCAATGACTCAAGTACAAACAATATTCAGCCTCACAGAGGGGTTCCCAGTGGGTGTGAGTGTACACCAGGGTTCAGCTCTGAGCCCACTGCTGTTCCTACTGGTGATGGACTACATTAGCAAACAGGTCAGAGGGACATGTCAACAAAGTTACTGTATGCAGTTGATGTGGCATTACAGGCAGACTCTGAGCAAGAACTTCTGCAAAGGATAGGAGAATGGAATGCAAAACTGAAGGCACATGGGATGAAACTAAGTACAGATAAGACAGTGGTAATGGCAGCAAACTGGGGAAATCAAAAGAAGATGAGAATAAAGATAGAGGGGAAGATAGTGGAACAGGTAAACAGCTTCAAGTATCTGGCAGGGGTGGTTAAGGAGAAGGGTAGTCTGAATGAAGAGGTCAAAGCTAGAATCAGAGGGGCTGCAGCCAACTGGCACTGAGTCTCAAGTTTAGTGAATGAGAGAAGAATGCCAAAGAAGCTGAAAAGTAAGGCGTACAAGACGGTGGTGTGACCAGTACTACTGTGTGGTACAGAAACCTGGGCAGTAAAGGTAGAACAGTTGAAGAAACTAGAGGTGATGGAAATGAAGTGCCTGAGAAGAGTGGTAGGATGCACACTGTGGGACAGAAGAAGAAATAAGGACATAAGAGCAGAAGCCAAAGTAGCTCCAATTGCAGAAAATATCAAAGAGAACAGATTACGGTGGTCTGGACATGTGCTGAAAAGCAGAAGACAATCTGGTGAGGAAGATTTGGGACAGACAGGAAGAAGGTAAGAGGAAGTGAAGATGTCCAGCAAAGAGATGGATGGACTGTTTGAAAGAAGATCTGCGACAGTCAGGCATAAGTGTTGAAGAAGAAAGGAGTGTGGCACTAAATCGAGAGAGTTGTTGACAGTTAACACGATACCCCAAACCCGTGTAGAAAGAATGGGAAAAGGGGGCTGATGATGATGATGATGACTCATACACATTTGTAATTTAATACAATTCACAACTCTTCCCTTCAATTCGGCATCACTATGGGAATTAAAAATAAAATATATATACACACATATATTTTTTAGAATGCATTTTTTTTTAGTCTTTTGCTCAGTTATGTTTCAACATATGTAGAAAATATATGCTGAGAAAATTCTTGTTACATTTTTATCTGCTTTTACTGTATTTGTGTTTCTTCCTACTTTATTTTGCTTTTGCATCATCTTAATAGTACTCAATTGTATTTAATACTGCTTGGTGTAACTCAGTCTAAGCCTTTTAGTTTAAGCACTTGGGCTTCAAACCAGTTGTTTTACATTAAGAAGGTTTGTGGTCTGCACTGTAGTGGCAGAACAGGTAGCTTACATCCTTCTGAGTTGGGAACTGCTGATTGAGGGCTCAGTGTCTGTTATTCTAAAAGTGTATTAATTCTGGTTTAAGCACTTGGGCTTCAGGCCAGTTATTTTACATTAAGAGGGTATGTGGTCTGCACTCTTATGGGAGGAGAGGCTGGTCTCTGCCTTTCTGAGCTGGGAATTTCTGGTTAAAGGCTTATAGTGCCTGCATATTTGAACTGCTTCTTACTGAAATTGGTACACCTTGTTTGCTGTAGCATAGACTAGATCCAGGCCTGCTGAATCTAGCTTTGTTTGTATAACTTGAGCACTAATCCAGGCATTCTTTCAAGTATTCAATTGTATTTATTACTGCTTGGTAGTAACTTGATTAAAGTGTAGCTATCATTCTAATTGTTTTGGATTAAGCACTTGGGCTTCATACCAGTTGTTTTACATTAGGAAGGTTTGTGGCCTGCACTGTGGTGGCAGGACAGGTAGCTTACATCCTTCTAAGTTGGGAACTGCTGATTGAGGGCTCAGTGTCTGTTATTCTAAAAGTGTATTAGTTCTGGTTTAAGCACTTGGGCTTCAGGCCAGTTATTTTACATTAAGAAGGTTCATGGTCTGCACTCTTGTGGGAGGAGAGGCTGGACTCTGCCCTTCTGAGCTGGGAATTTCTGGTTAAAGGCTTATAGTGCCTGCATAATTGAACTGTTTCTTACTGAAATTGGTGCACCTTGTTTGCTGTAGCATAGACTAGATCCTGGCCTGCTGAATCTAGCTTTGTTTGTATGCTTGTGGTTTGTTTGCTTGTTATTTCCCTGAAACGCTAATTCCACCTAAAACGCAGCTTTTCAGCACTTCTGTGGATCCCTAGTTGATATCTGCATTGCTTATTGTACTTATTTCCTTGTTTCACTTGAAAGAAAGTTACTGTTTGTCGTTTTTGCATTTGTTACCTGTAACACATTGCATTTAAGTTACCTGGCACTTGCTCACTAAAGCGATTATATAAGTCAGCACTAATAAATTAAAAGCACTACACCCTCATAAACTCCCCTTGAGTACCTTGTTCCCCATTGGCCCTTTTTTTCAATTATAAAGGAATTCCCAATACTATTCTAGCATGTCCAAAGGTCAGTTGTCAATCTCCTCTCCGGTCCAGCTGGTGAATCTGGGAATCTTGAGGCAATGTTACAACTGCCTCATGTACACAGACAACCCTCTCCTCCTCCCAACAAATTCCAACACATGTGAGAGATGCAACCATATAGCCAAACTGGAGGCTAAGCTCTCTCAATTCAGTACTGGAGTAACAAGTCAGGAGGAGAAGGAAACCACACTCAGTACGATTCCAGTCTCACATAGACCTACCACGACAGCAAATCAAACACATAAACACACAAAAACATACTCGGAGGCTCTAAATAAAATTCTGCCTAAGCAGCAGAGACCTCCAAAGCAGACACCCAAGCAACCGCTACCCCAAAACAAAACACGTGCAACACATAGCTCACAAAGCCAGTGTGCCGAACAGTCACAGCCCTTAAGGCTAAACAACACACCTGATACACTTGTAATAGGTGACTCTATCGTCAGGCACACTGATGTCCCGCTCACCAGGCTGAACAAGGAGAAGGTCACGATGAGCTGCCTGTCGGGCGCTAGGATCTGCTACATAACACAAGCACTCAGGTCACTCCAAGGCAAGAACAAATATGACTCGGTCATTGTCCATGCTGGTGTGAATGACCTGAGATGTACCTCCCTGGACTACATGAAAAGAGACATAGAGGATCTCTCTGAGCATGTAGCCCAGGCTGGTATGACCCTGACCTTGAGTAGCATCTTACCCTCACCAAGAATGATGCCACAATATGAAGACAAGATGATCAATTTTAAGAATTGGTTTAAGTATTGGTGTCATTCAAAGGGGATCCAATGCCTGTCAGCCTGGGATGACATGCTTGACAAGCCACGATGCTTCACTAGGGACGGCTTGCACCTGTCATCCCTAGGCTTTCGGATATTTGCAAAGGCTCTTGCTTCCCCCATAGTGCCTTTTTTAGGCAAGGCTCAAATGACAATCCCACTTCCATAGGTATCACAAGGGATAAGAAACTAAGAGTAATGCTACTCAATGCCAGAAGTCTAAACCTCAAGATGCATGCACTCAAAACTCTCCTTAGCATGGAGAACATCGATATCTGTGCAGTAACAGAAACCTGATTCAAGGCTCCTGAGAGCACCCCAGCATTACCAGGTTATACCTCATACCATGCTTTTTGGCCCCAAAACTTGGACCGAACCACAAAAGGAGGGGGGAGTATCAATATTCGTCAAAGATACCCACACCTCCAGGTTGGTGGCACAGCACAAAGCATCAGAGACTATCCATGTGGAACTAATAGTGGGTAAAACTGCCTTCCAGTTTATAGCCTGCTACAGACCACCCTCCCAAACCCAGGAACCCCACTCGGCCTTCCTGAGAACACTGGAAAATATGAAGGTCTCTCCAAACACCATTATATTGGGCGACTTCAGCTACCCAAACATAGACTGGGAGCATTACTCTAGCTCCAACACCCTAGCCCAAAGGTTCTTAGAATTTATAAACTCAAATGCTATGGAACAACTTGTTACCACTCCCACAATAGGGGAAAACATACTGGACCTGATCATCACCAACATGGGGACTCTATGCTCCAGACCAGAAGTGTATCCCTCACTGGTAAGATCATACCATAAACTTATATCACTGGATATTCACATCTTGACCACACCCCCTGCCCAGAAAACCACAGTGAAAAACATCTGTAAAGCAAATTTCACACTCCTCAAAACTGAGGTGGAATCCTTCAAAGCCCCCGAGCCTGTGGAAAATATGGCCCAGACTGCAGAATCCTTTATCAACACATTCTATGAACACCTTCAGGAATGCATGGATCATGCAATCCCAAATAAAACCAAGACCCAATCCTCCAAAGGCAGATGTCCTGTCTGGTGGATCCCAGCCATAAACAAACTATACAATAGAAGGAGGAAGCTACTACATGATAGAGCAAAATCCCAAAAAGGGAAGGCATCTCTGATCAGTATTATCAAAAAAACTACGGGCACTCATAAAATCATCTAAGGCCAGCTTTGAGAGAAAAATTGCACAGGACACTAAGGATAATCACAAGGCTTTCTTTAGTTATGTTAGGAACCTGGGTGGGAATTCCCAGATATGCTCAGAATTAGTCCAAAATGACAAAAAATACATTAAACCCACAGACATTGCCAACATCCTAGCTGACAGGTTCAGTGCAAACCCCCCCCCTCCCACCAAAAGGGCAAATATCTATCCCAGCAGAGTGCTGCCCCCCTGACATCTCAGATGCTCAGGTAAGAGCCGCCCTCTGCAAAGCAAAAAACACAGCATCAATGGGACCAGACGATGTCCTGGGCTGCGTCCTACATGAACTCCAAGAAGAGCTAAACCCAAACATAAAACTACTGTTGAATCTCAGCCTTACTACAGGATATGTACCCAAAGAGTGGTGTACAGCAACAGTGGTCCCTCTCCACAAAGGTGGTGCCTCAACGGATCCTGGAAACTATCGCCCCATAAGCCTGACTAGCTTGGTCTGCAAAGCTATGGAAAGGATCATCATGGACCTCATAAATAAAGATATTGGGGACCTACAGACACTGGATCCTACCCAGTTTGGCTTTGTTAAGGGCAGATCCTGCCTCTTAAACCTGGTTGATTTCTTTGAAACAGTCACTAAGGCCATTGACGAGGGGAAGGTGGTCCACACAGCCTACCTGGACCTCGCAAAAGCCTTCGATACAATACCCCACTCGGGTATTATAGATAAGCTCACCAGCTTAAATATAAACCCCTATGTCACTAGATGGATTGCAAACTGGCTCAAGGACAGAACCCACATGGTTAGAATTTCTGGAGCCATGTCAGACTCCAAACCAGTTACAAGTGGCATCCCACAAGGCTCAGTCCTGGGACCTCTCTTGTTCGGTATATATTTTTTGGAGGTACAGGCCAACATGGAAAGACTGTGGCTGACCAAGTTCACAGATGACTGCAAACTGGGTGCCATAATCGACTCTCCAGCCGACACAAGCATCCTCCAAAAGGGCCTCATAGAAAAAGAAAACTGGTGCCAGAGCCATGGCCTCAAGCTAAACGCCAAAAAGTGTATAGTCATCCCCTTTGGCAAAAACAAAGTGCCCACAAATTACCACATAGGTGGTAATCTATTAAGTACAGGAGAAGTAATTAGGGACCTGGGGACCCAAGTTGATAGCAATCTCTCATTTGACAACCATGTGGCCAAAGTGGTTAGAAAAACATTTTATATAGCCCACCTAATCATGAAGGGATTCACATCTAGATCAGGGGAGGTCATCTTGCCTCTTTACTCATCCCTCATCAGGCCCATAATTGAGTACAATGCCCCTTTTGGGATGTACCTTACCAGACACCTGCAGCAACTGGACAGACCCCAAAAGTACCTCACCAAGAGGATCAAAGGGCTCAAACAGATGTCATATGCTGCCCACTTAAAGAAACTCCAGCTCTACTCAGTGGCATACCGCCTGCTCAGAGGCGATCTGTGCCTGATGTATAAAGCCATGTCCAACCCGGAATGGACATGCTGCACCTCAGAAAATCCAAATCCCATCAAGCTACGCGCTTGAGAGACTTGATCCTCAGCACTGAAATAAATAGGACATGCTGGAGGGACAGATTCATAACCCAGAGGCTCCCTTCACTCTGGAATAAAACCCCAGTCCAGGTTAGGCAGAGTCCCTCATTGACTCTCTTCAAGAGGAATCTTGATGAGTAGATGGGGATCGTAGGTTTACCCCTAGTATCACTTCTGTGTCACTGTTAGACAGAGGCACCGTATACTAACCTCGAAAAAGGGCATAGCAAAATTAATTTAAAATGGGTGGCGAAAGCCAAACACACTCTGGCTAGGCTTATAAATGCCCTAGGGCAGATAACCTAGTATGAACCTATGAACCTATGAACCTATGAATATGTTTTATAGCGGAAAATTGGATTTTATTTGTTCTCATGGTGATGCCTTATTCAAGGTAGGAGCTGTGAACTGTATTAAATTACAAATGTGTTTGAGTATATATATATATATATATATATATATATATATATATATATATATATATATGTTATATAGGATGGAAGTGCTTAAAGATATTGTGGGACATTGGTTTTCAGTCTTCATTTCCATTTTTTTTGTTGTTGTACTCTGGTATTCAAGAATATACTTCCATGAATCCTCCCAAGATCAAAGGTAGCCGGGGACTCTGTCCAATCAGTCAAGGATAAATGAAGACTGACAACCTCAGATAAAGAAGTTATGTACTCACCATAATGTTCCATCTGTGTTGTCCATCTTTATTTATCCTTGACTCCTTCCCACCTTTGCCCTGCCTAGCAGTTTTTGGTGGAACGGGCAATATGTCTACCTTATTACTAATTATTTATAAAAGTTTCCAAATATAGCCTCTATAAAGGTGTTATTTTCTGTCATTCTGTTTTTTCTGCAAACTTGATCTAAGGTAACTAGGAGACAGACATTGTGGGTAGGACCCAAGCTTGAGAGCTTTTGGTCATCACAAGCTGTAGTAACGGCCAAGTTGGTTCCAATATTCGGAACTGAACCCATCAGTCAAGGATAAATGAAGATGGACAACATAGATGGAATGTTGTGGGGAGCACATAACTTCTTTTATATATAGCAGTAACAAGCAATATACATTTTTCTATTTTCCATAAAAATAGTCATGTAAATTACAATTAGGCTTTACTCTAGGAGTGCTTAAACAGATCACATTCAATGACAGTGTCTGGAACAGTGGTACACACACAGCATGGATCATTATTGTGATTGATGCTGTTAACCTCTCATCTAAATACAAAGTCACTGTATATCTGATTGTTGATCAGAGTGCAAGGTATAATGTCAAACAACAATGTAGGCAACAGGTCCTACATTTATATTACATCAATACAGTGTATAATTAACAGAAGGCAATATGACTATATCATGTGTAAAATGCTGTGATGAGAGCGGTCAGGAGACTGATGGTTATCACAATTCAAAAACAGAAGTCTGCTGCTACAGAGGTGCAATTAGGATTTGGCAACTGTGTGTGAGTCTAGGAAGTCTCAAACAGACAGGAGAGCAAAATGTCCTGAGTGCTAGTATTAAGAAAAGCTGAAAGAAAAAAACAAGTGTGAAGATGTGTGTGTGTATGAAGATTCTCAGACTTAGAAAACATAAGTGAAGGGGAGGGTCAGAGACGGGCCACACATAGGCACAGTCATGCCAAACCAAAAAATATGTAATAAGTATATCCAATTGTATACATAGATAGATAGATAGATAGATAGATAGATAGATAGATAGATAGATAGATAGATAGACAGATAGATAGACATATACATACATATAGACACATATACAAATAGATCTACTTTAAAATAGTGAATGTATATATGCTTGTGTTAAATATGTGTCTAAGCTTGTGCTCAACATACATTATTATTTTAAAATACTTTCTCCCAATTCAGTTAATAAAATGAAGGACTTCCTCAGATCTCATTAAGCTAGCATGTGCTAGTACAGTAGTTCATATTATTGATTAAAAGATAAAAATGAAAGTATGCTTTTAGTGGAGCATGTGCTACTGTGTCTGGTATGTTCTACTGAGTCCAGGCATTCAATAAGCTTTGAGCTGAATCTGCCATTCAAGTTCTTTTTCTCTAGCTTTCAGTTCAGATTGCCTTGTAATGTGCCTGATCTGAGTCTCTCAATGACAAGAAAAACAAACTTTCCATAGATAGATGGACAGATGGATAGATAGATAGATAGATAGATAGATAGACAGACAGACAGACAGATAGATAGATAGATAGATAGATAGATAGATAGATAGATAGATAGATAGATAGATAGATAGATAGATAAAGATATCACCCAAAATTGTAGGAGAGGGAAAAATGCTGAACATGCAACACTCCAATGGACCTTCTTAACCACGTCCCCTCATAGGAGTGGCACTGGCAAAAACACCTACTTATAGAGACAATGGTGAACCAAGAAACTGTAACCAACTGTACTTGTCCTGTGCTGGCCTTTGGCTGACTTGATGATTTTGTAGGTATTTATGCCATGCTTTCCTAGGCAAGGAAGCAAGTGGGTTTGGCATAATGGTTAAGGACTTCACCTCATAGACTCAAAGTATAAGTTTTATTTTGACATTGGGTCATTATCTAGTCTTAAAATGGCCTTTAAGGTAGTTAGTCAAGTATTCACTGATGAACTATTAAAGCATGTCACTTGTAGGTTTAGTAGATAAGGTAGCAGTCCATGAATGTGACCATGACCTGTGGAGTGTATCCATGGTTTAGAAAGTGGAAAGGTGGCCACTAAAATAGCACTGGACCCACTACACAGAAGCAATACAGGCAGCTACATAGTTGTCCAACATGCCACTGAGGGGGGCCTTGTACTGAAAATACTCATGTACCACATCATGCAGGACACATAATACACTTATTATTTCTGTCATGCTGGTAGTAGCATCTGCCTTTGCCTGAATGGCTGCCCTATATATCTACTGAGTAATGTCCATTGTGCCACCTATCTTAGGCAATGGCTAAGAGGCATTGCAGTGATGGCCACTGTCCCACCTCTCCTGACCCTTGTCCCCATGCTATGTAGAAAAGTTATTGTTCGCTGCATGAGCATGATCAGGGGACAACAGTGCTACCAGAGTAGGTGTGCTGGACAGGACCTTTCCTTCCACAGGACAGGTTGAGGTAATGGTAACAATGTTGTATTATTGGATATGGATATAGCTGGAAGTGTGCTCTCCACATTCACTTTTCCTGACAGTGGAACTGTGCCCACTGACTGTACAACTTTGAGGTCACCATCCATGCATTGCTGACATCAAATATGCCCTCTTCCACAACAGAAGACCATATAACTATGCCACTTGTGAAAGGAGACAGATAAGCACCCATGTGTGATATTACAAATATGTGACAGTTTCACCAGCCAGGGTCACCCCCACAGTACATATTACTGCAATGCAAATAATGCAGACACATAAACCTTGCATGGCATATCATCATGTCTGCATCCCATATGTGTCTCTAAAGGAGGGATGGCATTGTTAAGGGTCCCTGAGATTTTAACACATGAATATCCTTAAAACTTGTTACTGCATAAGGTAATACCACCCTGAAAAATCACCAAAACAGATGCACAGGGAGGTGTATTCAACGTACGACTGATGTCATGGCCATAACCAGATATTAGTATACATTCTGACTCCCCAGACAGGTGTAATAGGAATTCCTCAATGACAGACACTAACTAGGTGTGGTCATACTGTAACACCTCAGTCCCATTCATAGACATTCATCATTGCAAACACCCTTAGATAGTTGTCTGCAGGTGGATAAGGAACCTCTTCTAAAAAAAAAAACATCAGGCAGTGCACACCCACAACTGCATATAGCCCATCACACCTGTGGCAGTTTTTAAGCCATGGGATCCCATACATTTTTGTTGTACCACAAATGAAAGCACATGTTCTTTTAGATTCACCATTCTGATTGTTTTTAAATGTATACTTGCCTAATAGATTGTTTTAAAATTATATGTATTTATTAATAAATAAAAATATAAGCATGCTTGTTTCTAATCTGGCTAGTCAAATACTTTTCTAGCAACAAATTTATTATTACTAACTAATAATAAAAAAAATCCATTTCAGAAGATATAAGCCATGAAAGACCACTCATACTTGGCTCTGTATTGAAATATTGTTACTCGAAATATCAAGTGCCAAAAAGGAAAAAAAAAGACAGAAAGCACAGAAGAAGAGCAAATCTCGAAAATCCCTTCTCCTTAAAACTATTTTTTTTGAGGGGTGGGGGCAAGCCTTACTTATATAAACCAAATACAAGATCGCCATACCTCAGAGAAAAGGAAGAACAAACAATACTTCGCTTTAACCACATCCCTGGACTCTCACATTTGCATACAGCTTTGATAGCATGACTGTTGTCCGTGATATAGTCTGATGCCACCATACTGTAGTGGTATTGCAGTCTCTGAATAGCTCAAGCATAACGCACTGTGAAAACTTGCAAAAAACAGATTTTCAAAGTGTGTTATGCTTTTCTGGAATATCAAGGAATTCATATCACTTTTATTTCACATAAAAAGTAGTTCTACACAGTAAAATATTGCTTTTCAACCTGCTTCATTCAAATCACTTTAGCACACCACTCAACCTCTTAACACAAGACTCAGGGATGTAGAGAAAAATAATGAGGGACAAAGACCTAAAAATCAGGGACAGATTTTAAATAGTGCTGTCATATACCTAAAAATTGCTAGAGTAATACGTTTTGTATTAGCATACATTATTTTGTGATTGCAGTTCTCAATAATTTGCCAGAAAACCTGAAAAAATATGAGGAGAAAATCAGAGACACTGTAAAATCAGGGAAGGTTGAGAACTTTGCTATTCCCTTGCCCTCTGAGTGCTACCACAGATGTCTTCCCCACCATCCACTCAATGGATCCATCTCAAAAACCTGTCTGTGTGGACAAGAACTTGCAGAGACTTGAGGACTCAGTAACTAAACCTTTACAATCCACAGCCTTTATTATCTTAGCTCAGCAGTCAGGATTAAATCCACAAAATAATTGTAAACAAAAGGCCCAAAATCCAGGTCAGAACTGAAGTATTGTACTTAAATATACTTAGACAGCTGCTAAAATAACAACATGTTTTGCCTGCATTTTCTGAAGGATATGAAGTCTCAGACCCAAATGCCTACCATTATTTAATGACTCTAATACTGCATTACCAGAATTTTATGAAGAAGATACCAAAAAAATATAGGGCAAAAATCATACATTCCAGTTCCTGCCAAATAGTAATTTTACTGTTACAGAAAAAAAGGTTCATCACTTTGAAATGTACTGTTGAAGGTGATGGATGAGTGTTGCTTCAACTTTTTTTCAGATTCCAGTGAACAATCATGTAAAAAAGTAAGAAATTTACTATGTGAAAGTTTGTAGCTCTTGCAATCATTTATTAAAAAAAAAAAAAGAAAAGCACTGACAAGATCAGCATACTCCATCTTCTTCTTTTGTCCATAGATGGCTGCAGTGCAGGTGGTCGACCCAGTGGTTGGTTTTCTGCTGTGGGTGCTGCTGGATTCTGGATTTCCTTCATGTCACCTTTCCATGCTGTTTGGTCCTTGGCAATGTTTCTGGCTTCCTATAGGTCAAGTCACCAGCTTCTCAGGTTCTCTTCAACCTGTTTAGCCCATGTCTTTTTGGTACAGATTTGTGAACTCTCCAGTTCACGGGGCACTCTCTCCATAATAGTCTGCATGGCAAGCAGTGGGTGTCCATACTGCACAGATGTCCAAACTAGAATAGCCGCCTGTTCTGGATCTGTTTGCTGATCATTGACCACTGATCACATCTGGTCTGGATGCTCTCATTTCTAATGCAGTCATGAAGCAAGATTC
Source organism: Protopterus annectens (assembly GCF_019279795.1). NCBI lineage: Eukaryota > Metazoa > Chordata > Ceratodontiformes > Protopteridae > Protopterus > Protopterus annectens. The sequence goes on from NC_056745.1 coordinate 754,148,550, forward strand.
CCAAGATTTGGTGGACGTTTCTGATCCATAAAGGAGAATTGGCAATTTCAGTACCCAGAAAAAGTGAATCTTGGTGGTGATACAGATGTTTATCCTCTTCCATAGACACCACCACTTTAGTGAGGCAAATGCTTCAGTGGCATGTCCAATCCTGCTATGGACTTGTTTAGCAACCTTCTTCTCCTGGACCAGCAAACCCAGATGCTTGAATTCTTGCATTTGTTTGACCTGAACTCTCCCAAAGTAAACAGTGACTTGTGACCCATCAGTCACCATCACTTTGGTCTTGTCTACATTTATCCATTGGCCATATGAGCGGGCAATGCAGGCAATGATGTAGACGGTATCTGTGGCCTCAGCATCACTGCATGCAAACTCCATAAAAAGTACTTACTATACTTGCCACTTTTTTTGATTAAAGCTCTACTCCCAGGCAATCAAGTTCTTATCATCACCACAAATTAACCTCAGTAATCCAGGAAGTGCAACTGGAAATGTCATCTCCAGCTAGTATTTCCAGTGTCCATGTGTATAAGTGTCTATTGAGCTAACAAACCCTTATAAATGTAATGGACATTGCGCTATATACTCATGTTAATTTATCATTCAGCATTGATTTGTCTAGCATGTAAGAAAAGCTTCCAGTACTTCTATCCACAGGCTTTCATTATGTTTCTTCATGCTTTTGGGCATGGGCTGCTTTGAAGCTGAAGCACCCTTAGTATAATCTGCCACTGCCTGGCCCAATCACAAGTTACAGTAAACTCCTTGTTATCTGGTCTCTCTGGGACCAGACCTTAGGCTGGATAAATGAATGGCTGGTTAATCAGAAAAAGCATACAAAATAGCATTTACAGGTTACAAATCAGCAAAAATAACAGTATTTGTGTTAGTATACATTTCTCTAATGAACATGGCATGAAGTCTAAATCTCAAATGTCTGTCATTATTTATCCCAAAGAAGGAGGAAGTGTTGTTATTTTCTATTGTCTTTTGCTAGGGCTATGGCAGAAATTTGATGGCCAGTTAAAGAGAGGCCGGATAAGAGTAGTCTACTGTACATCATTCTGTACTCTGTTAAGCAATGTGGTAATATACATGCAGAAATCAATCTCTCCAGCTACAACAAAACAGTAGTAATGTTAATCACACATCCTTCCCAAATTTCACTATCCCATGGAGTTTTACTCCAGGAGATGTAATTTTGCATTTCTCTGTATCCACCACTATTATTTGTCTTTAGCAAACATCTGCAGCGTTCACAGTGGATACATGACAATGCCTGCCAGGGCAGTGAGCGATAAAAGGGTCATCACCTGAACTGAGTGTGATGATCTGAGGTATTGCCAGCCATGCCAGGAGAAGTAGGGCAGTGGATGTGTAACATATGCCAGCATAAGCTAACTGGAGTTTTGTAAAGAATTATATGTCAGTTAGGTACTAAATTGATGTGTACAGATGCTTGTGTTTAAAATTATATTTGTAAAGTTGCTTGTGTTAAAAATGCATCAACAGTGTGCCCAGCTTGCAAGAAAATAACTGTACATGTATTATTGTAACTGAATTAAATGTATATGTTTTAACAGAGGATACTGGAAGAGAATAGGTTAATCACAATCCAGCTGCAGCAAACTTTGAAAAAAATAGTTGAAATCAAATTAGGCCATAAAGATTGTATCTTACAGTTTTGATTGCAGCCATAGATGAAATGTCTGTGAGAAGCCTGGCTTAGTAGCTCTGTAGGAGGAGTAGAAGTGTTATAATTGTTTTATGACTTCCAGGAGCAGCATCAGATCTGAGCAAAGCTCTATCTGTGTATATCATAACAGATAGGTGGTAAATCCTGGCAGCTTCTAGCAATGGGGGTTGCATGGAAACAAGAAGTCAATGACCAGATGTGATGTAATTGTGTAATAAACTCTAAAATAATATTTAGATATTATATTGAGAAGTCTCCCAGTCAGACTGAACACTCTGTTTTTGAAACCTTAACAATAAGGAAGATCACTTGCTTTCTCCATCTTACCTTGCACTAGTAAGTGACCAGGGATTAGTACACTTTAGAGTAATCAGGAAAATATAGTGAGAATAGTTGAGTATTGCTTTTCTGTAACTGTGTAAATCTTTCCAGCTGTTATTTTTAATACTTCCTGAGATTGGAACTCTGATGTTTACTGTAAATAGATATTTAGTATTTTCTTGTTGTTTTATTATTTATTATTAAATATATTTAAAACTTTCCATTGTGGCTGATCCTTTAAGAAAATATTTAAGCATAAGAGTATTTACATATATTTATTTGGTGATAACTGTGGCCTCTCCTGAAAGCGTGGCTGTTTGGTCAACATTACCATTTGTATTAATATTAATTTCACTCAGTATAATTGGATACCCTTTTAAGAGCCTTATAGTAACTGACTGTTGGCAGTGAATCTACCTTATAGTCTGGGCAAGGTTGATAAAGTGAATAATCTGTGCCAGCTTTTCCTGGTTGTGTGTGTGTGTGTGTGTGTGTGTGTGTGTGTGTGTGTGTGTGTGTGTGTGTGTGTGTGTGTGTGTGTGTGTGTGTGTGTGTGTGCGTGTGTGTGTGTGAAAATTAAATCTCCAAGACTGTACATGTCAGCTACTTGTAGCAGGAACACAACACGTTGGTTTCTCAGAGATGGTGCTGGAAGTCTTGGCTTGGACACTCAGCTGAGGACCTAACTCTACAGCTGTGCCAGAGGGGAGCCTTATTGGAGACATGGGAAGAGACAGAGAGAGAAAATCAGACCTCAGGTTGTATGTTTCCCTGTTTGCTCTTAAGGGAAATTGTGCTTGATGCAGAAAGGCTTCCATCTGGAAATACTGAGTGTATCCATTTTTTGTTCCAAGTGAACATCCCTCTCTCATGTCAGTGGTGAGGATTCAGGTTTTTTGATTACTGGCCCAGAGTGGGGATGTCACACTGACGAGCAGAGCAAGAAGAGATATAGTGACCAGAAGATGTGCCACCCTGATCTTCTCAGCCAATGTGAAGAGGAGTTTAGAGAAAGTGCAGCACAGTTTTACACTATGTAGTCATGACAGATGGTTACTCATGATTATTTAGGCATAACTGCTCAGCATTATATGGGATATTACAGTCATGAACAGCTTTCCTATTCTTTCTTTTATGTTTTCATCTCCTGGTGAGATGGAGGATATCCAGATGATGTTGTATCTTTCGGCTTTTCTCGGTTAGGGGTCGCCACAGTGGAACTCCGGTCCGCTAATGATTGGCAGTAGATTTTTACATACCGAGTTGCCAGCTCTGACGCACAAACTTCAATGAAGGTACGCCCATTCATACATGTCTCCACACAGAAGATGCTTTAGCTGAGAATAGAACAGGACAACATCTTTCTGTGAGGCGACAATGCTACTGCAGCACCACCACCACAGTTCTATATAGGAGATATATGGAAAACTCTTCTGGTGTAAGAGTAGGAATATACCACTGATGTTATAGCTGCATGTATCTTATGTGCCAGAAGTATTGCCTATTTCATAATGCTACAACTTGCTTTAAACATTGCATACTACTTTTTTATGCCTACTGAAATGCATAATTTAGCAATTCAAGCTTACCTATTCTACTAACCATCTTACTTGCAGGGAGTGCTACCAGTAGCATGGAAATGATGACTGGTCTAAAACTGATTGCTCCTCTGCCATGCCTGGTAAAACTCTGTACATGACATCTAAATATCTGCCTCCCTATATTGCCATAATCATAAGCATACCGCTGCCATTCATATATGATGCACTGGTCTGCCTGCTCACCATTATTTTTCTTCTTTCTGTTCAAAGTCCAAGTCATACAATGCATACCATAGGCACACATCAAACAGCTGCTAGTTATCATTTAAGTATGACTGTCCTATATCAGGTTTAATTACTGCCACCTGGTGGCTGTGTTTATGACATGATTTTGTCTTCAGTGGTTGTGTTCCCATGGCATAGACACCATAGAGTCATGAATTGTCCTGCCTGGTAGGACATGTCTGCCACCTAAATATATGTCCCTTGGTTATAAACATGGCACTGTTCTTTTTTTTTTTGTTTTTTGGCCAGCTTCCTTGGACCTGCAGTTAATCTCTACAATTCATGCACAGTTCAAATGATATACAAAATGGAGGACTAGTTAAGCAGCATTCAGTCATTTCCTAGTGAAAAAGGGAAACTAGATAAGTAGCATGCAATCTTGTCCTTCTGGACAAATGGAGACTAGCTAGGCACCATGTAGTCTTGTCCTTGTGGACAAAGGTAGACTAGCTAGGTGGCATGTAATCTTGTCCTTGTGGACAAAGGGAGTCTAGCTAGGAAGCATGTAATCTTCCTACTTGTGCCTATTGGTCTGGCAAGTATATTTTATTTAATTGCCACTGCATGCTTAACAGCATTTTCTTCCTACAAGAAATGTTATGCCACAGAATGATATACAAATTAGTGATAATTGTTTTATTTTTGTGATATTCACTATTTTGCTGAACTCCTATATACATATATATATATATATATATATATATATATATATATATATATATATATATATATATATATATGTGTGTGTGTGTGTGTGTGTGTATACACAGATCCGTATCACATCCCTAAAGTTTAAAAACTCCAAAGACCATATGGCTGAGACCATATCTCCAAAGTTTTGAAACTCCAAACACTTTGCATTGGGATCACAATACAGCGTAAAAATGGATTTGCCATTTTCCTCACTGTAATATGATCTCGGAGTTGGTATATTTAAGTAGCAGGGGGTGCAGGGGGGCTTGCTCCCCTGCAAAAATGTACAGGTAAGTTGTTTTATGTTTTTGTCTTTTATTTTTGTTTCAGAGTTTTAAAGCTTCAGATATATGGTCTCAGCCATATGGTCTTTGGAGTTTTGAAACTTCAGGGAAATGATAGGGATCATATATACATATATATATAGATCTAGGACTATTGAATGAAAGTTCAATAGCCCGAATTCACAATCACTGAACACACTTTAACGAAAGCGCTTTCACTGAAAAAGCACTTTCATTAAAGTGTGTTAAAAAAAAAATACATTTAGGTTTTTGCAGGAGGGCAAGCCCCCCTGCACCCCTCATGTGGTTGGTTGTGCCCCCCACTCCCCCCTACTTAAATATTCTCAATCCTAGGTCACACTACAGTGGGGAAAAGAGAATTTTTCCTTATCTGCACCATAGTAGACCTCCGCAACAGGCATACTTACGCCAAAGTGCTTCTTCAGTGAAAAGCACTTTCACGCAAGTATGACCGGCCAAATCTGTTTTGGTGATGTTGCCGTTCAGGGATCTGTAGGGATGCCATACACATATGTATATATATATATATATATATATATATATATATATATATATATAAATACGTATGTAGATTAAGTATAGATATAGATATATATATTTTTTGTTGATTGTTGTTTTTTTTTTCTCTTCTTTTATTTTCATAATCCCTTCTTGGCCTTTTGGCTAAGATCAAGTGTGTGCAATATATTTTGTGCAGTGTTTGCAATGGCTGTGAATGTGGTGTTGCAGCAGCCTTCTCACCTTCCCTGTTGGTGTTTGTCTGTTTTTGTGTTTCTCTCCCCATCAAACCACTATTTACCCTTGTGGCCTCTTTCCATCCCACACCTTCCCAATCTTACCTTCTTCCTCAACCCTTCTAGAAAATATATATATATATATTCAATGGATGTGAATGGGGTGTTGCAGCAGCTATATATAAAAAGCTTACTTCTCTACATTTATGCAGGGATGCAAGCCCCCCTAGACCTTCCACAGCCCTTGCTTATTAAATATATCAACTCCGAGATCCCACTACAAAAAATGACAACAACAAATATACTGTTACGCTCTGTACAGCTGCATGTCTAAATCTCAACAAATTTTCTTTTAACTAAACAAACATAAATGCTACAAATAACCTTCTATGACCAGCACATTCTTACTTTTTAAAGCATTTGCCATACTTCAAAGCTCTCCAACACTTCCCAGATCTTTCAACATAATATCAACCATTTTTTTTTTTGTTTTGTTACAACATGCACCATCTAAGAGCAATAGAATCCTTTTAAAGCATTACAGCAGTGTTTCTATGGCTTTTTCAATATTTCAACATTTGGGATTTTAAGCTTTCAGTGTAATGCAATCTCTACATTCTGGCCTCGATCTTCTGGTCTTTGGCATTATGAAAATTCATTATTTCAAAGTAAACCCATCTACATACACACACACACACACACACACACACACACACACACACACACACACACACACACACACACACACACACACACACACACAGACACACACTATATATAGATATAGATATAGATATAGATATAGATATAGATATAGATATAGATATAGAGATGTGCCTTAGCTCATCATGATGTCCCTTAGCTTAAAGTGATGTCCCTAATCTAAACAGGTTAAGCAAAATGACAAAGTGACTGTTCTTCCTGTGTGTGTGTTCAATTCACTGTGTAGCCTATTTTTAGGAGGATGGTTTGGCATGACGATTAAGGACTTTACCTCACAGATGCAAAGTACATGGCTTAATTCTGACCTGTGCTTCTTGTCTAGGCTTGTAGTAGTCATCAGACTGATAGCCTAGTAGATAGATAGATAGATAGATAGATAGATAGATAGATAGATAGATAGATACATACATACATACATACATACATACATACATACATACATAGATAGCACCTTCTTCTCCACCTGATCCAAAACTTGCTGTTGTCCTTTTGTGTGTCTCTTTGTTTACTCTAAATTATCAGGAACTTTACTGTGCGACCTTTATCCACATTGTAAACTGTAGCTGTAGTGATGCATTGATAAGCAGGTAAACCTGTGGCACCATATGCATGCTACATATATGCTACTGGGCTCATTAGATCATGTAACCCACAATGTGCAATAATGCAACCTGTCAGATTTTCTTTGGTAAATTATCTCATTAGTTTAACTCCATCTATGTTAACACCCTACTATGTTTTTACTGAGAAGCAAGTCACTCAGCAATATTTTATCTGCCCTCTTTTTGCCTTTAAATGGCTGCATAAATGATTTTTCTGAATCTCAGCCCTGGTTTTAAGATTCATAGGCAGTTTTCTAGGAGCTTTCATTGAATCTATATGATTCAATTTTTTTTATGAAATCATAATACTCTTAGGGTATTTTATGGAAGAAAATGAATATGCTGTTGTTCCTCTTCAGAGGTGTCCTGTACAGACATCTTAATAATATGACAGGTGAGATATTTTTACTGTTTATTTTCTGTTTTGATATGGTTATTGTCTAAGTTGCCCATGGAATTAGAATGCAATTCAGTCTGGAAGTTGGTGCAGGGCATATCGTTGTGAGCTGTAGGTCCTGCAGTACAGAGTTTGATTCCCTCAGCCTTTATCTGCCTCCTGTTTGACCATGAGCAAGTCACTTAACCAGACAGTGATCCTGGGTTTCCCCCAAAAAGCGAGTATGTCCAGTGGGCCTACCTGGTTAGAAGATATTATTATTGCTGTTGTAGCACAGTTTACTGAATAGTACAGATCAGAAGTGCAGGTTAGTAACAACATACCTGCTATGTATCCAACCATTCCTGAAATTGTGTAGTTTGGTACATTGAGAAGAGGTTTCAGACTTCTGTGGAGGAAATGGAATACATTATCTTAATATTTTCTATGTTAACCTGTCTATAGTTAATTGATGTAACTACAGATTTTTCTTATACCTTGTGCCATTTATAAAGAATCATCATTTATTTGCAATTTGCTATTTTTCTGAGTTGTTTTCCCCTCTATTGCTATCCTCATAGTATTAGGTATCATAAAACAGTGTAGCATCTGCTTATACATGGAAATAATGAACTCTTATTAAAAATAAATAACTCTATTTGTGAGAGTTGCAAATATTTAACTGATATTGAGCCCTCACTCGCAAAAAAAATACTATGAGCATCACACTAACACATCACATGATATGCACTTAACCTTCACATCTAGTTTAATATCATATGCAGACCCATGCAGATTAAGTCTTAGCAGAAATCAAACACAAACATAATTTCTCACCTTTAGCAAAGAGTAACAGTGAGGAAAAAGATCTTGAATTCCAGTACACTGGACTATTCCAAAAACAAAAATGTTTTAGTGCTTGATGATTTAATTGTGAGACATATAGATTCTCCAATCACTAGGATGAACAAGGACAGGCTGAAAGTGAGTTGTCTTTCAGAAGTGGGGATCTCATATTTCTAAAGATACCTTAGGACCCTTTCACCAGACAAATATAACTATTTAATGGTAGTAGAGCATATGGGGGTGAATGACTAGGGGGGGGAATTCTGAGGGAGATGCACCCAGACATGTTGGAGTTCTTTATGTATGTTACAAATCTAGGCAAGACCCTGATATTGATTTGAATACTCCTTTCTCTATGAACTATGTCATGGTATAAAGAAAGGTTGATTGGCTTCAAAAATTGGCTAAATAATCGTTGTCATTCTAGTGGTAAAAAGCATGGAAGTAAATGTTTGACAGTCCTATTGCTTTGCAAAGTATGGTCTAGACCTCTTGTTCAAAGGATTCCACATGATGGCTAATTTCTTTCTTGCTCCCATACTGCCATGCTTAGGCAAAGTTCAATTTATGAGCATTCCACCATAGCAAGTGCATCAACATAGGATCGACTTAAGGTTACTCTGCTCAATGCAGGAAATCTAACCAAGTTGCCTGACCTTGAGGTACTCCTTTATTTGGAGGCATCCATATATGTGTAATCACTAAGGCATGGTTTACATGCCCACGTGGCACTCCATCCATAACTAGATTTAGCAGCTACCTTGCCTTCATGTGGTGATATGTACATATTTGTCAGATACCATATCACCTCTAGACTGAATCCCAGAGATCCACAAATGGAGTTTATTGAACAATGTATCACACTAAACAGAATCAACTATCATTTTTATTGGATGCTGTAGGACACCTTACATGACCATGGAAGTTCATGAGAAGTTCCAAAATGGTATGACTGAGCTCCCACAAATAAGATCTCCATCATTTTGGGAGACTTTAACTACTTATCAGTTGACTGGAGTATGTATACCTCCAATGCAAGATACACATAAAGGTTCTTAGATCTAATAAATAAAAACTACGTGGACCAGATTGTTACTACCCCAACAAGAGGACAAAATATTCTTCAGCTTGTAATTACAAATATAGAATCATCATGCACAACTCCATTAGTAATGCTCTCTCAGATAAGTCAGACCAAAAGCTAACAACCTTTTCCTACAAACTATTTATACCTCTGAAATCAGCATTTCAAAATTTAAAGATATTAAGGCCACAAATCTCACAAAGCCCCCCACATTGGGGAGTGGGGGGAGCCCCCCACTTTGCTTGTTTTATATTCTATTTTACCAAAAACTTCAAAACAATACATTTTAAACAATAGACATGCATAGTTACAACACCAATGACTAACTGTCTCCAGAAAACAATATGTACTCAAACTAAGTGGAGGTCTATGCCCCCCACCCCCCATTTATATATGCTAACTCCAGGATTGCACTACAGTGGGGAAAATGACATATACCTTTTGCTTGCCTTACAGTACTCTACACAGTGCCATATATACTAACTGCAGTTCAGTGAAATAAGATTCAGTGAAATGAGTTTTCAGTAATTTGAGTTTTCAGCAATGTGGTCGGGGTGAAATGAGATTCAACGAAACAAAGTAGACCCATAAATATATATATATATATATATATATATATATATATATATATATATATATATATATATATATAAATAACTAGATAGATATATGTATACACATATGTGTATATATGCATTGGATCTACTAAAACAGCCCGTGAACTTAGACTGGTATCTGAAATGGAGGACAATTATAAATCCAAACACACGAAAATCCACCACAGCAATACACGGAAACAGCTACACCATACACGAAGCGAAATCCTTTATTACAGCAAGGTACAGACTAAGCGCTTTCACCAGTAAACTGGTATCCTCAGAGTCTGTTCAAACACTCTTGCTTCCATGTTAAATACAAAAACTACATTCCCAATCATCCAATTAATGACTCAATTAAACAATCATAACCTAGTCTATCAAATGTTAAAGTTCAATAACCTCTCAGTCAAAATGTGTATCAATATAACATAAAAAATATATATAATAAAAACATATATATGGGAGCAGCCTGAAATTGTGATAAATCACACATATAACCTACAAATACAAATTTAAACAATCACATAGTTAATGGTAGCATTTAATATTACTTCTAAATAAATGAATCACCATTGATACAGTTTGTCCATATAACTTCTCCACCCCGGTGATAGTATAGTTGTGTGGTCCTAATGGAATATTTGTACAAATACAACACAAATGTTCCCTTTTATGTATAACTAAATTTTTACTTTAATAAATGTTAACTTTTGTAAGTTTTTATTAAACTAGAAGTAAAAAACAAAAAACAAAAAACCTATCATATTAGCAATAACTAGTAAATTTAACCCTAGAAATTCTTTTATATAACACTTGCTTTCCATTTAAGGTGGGGTTTTAAAGAAATATGGTCATTAAGACCAGGGTATTTGGTGGCATTTAATCTTAATTGCCACTCTGATTCCAAAACCGCCACTCTGTTATTCATATCACCAGCTGATGATGGCATAACCCTATCAATAATGAAGAACCAAAATTTCTTAAAATTAACACATGACCTACTATGCAAGTATAGGGCATTGTGCTCGTCTTTGTTCTTGATACTTCTGACATGCTCACCAATTCTTTCACGTAGTTTACGTGTAGTCATGCCAATGTAGTAAGCCTCGCATGACACACAGGATGCTAAATAAACACAGCACCTAGTATTACAATTGCAAAGGCCAGGACATGCCAAGGTTCTTGGAAAACCCCCCACACATACATAACCACCTTCCGCTATAAATCTACACGCAGTACAATTCCCACATTTACTCATCCTAGATTTAATGTGGCCCTTGTTCTCCCTTTCCAAGATGTTTTTGATATTCCTTCCCCTACTAAAAACAATTTTTGGGTTACCACCCAGGGTTTGCCTAGTTTGCTCGCTGAAACAATGATTCCAATTGGTCCTTACACTTTCACAAAAATCTTTGGCCATGTCGTTAAAGTTCAACACGAAGGTGAGACTCTCTCCTTCCCTTTCGGTGTAACCCCTCTTCTCAAGTTGACTTGATGCCAATGTACCCCCACTGTTAAGTATGGGTATGTAAATTGTCCTTCTTTTCCTATATATTTCCTTCTTCGTTTTCAACAATAATTTCAAGGGGTATCCCCTTTCAAGAAATAATCCAATAAGGACATACATCTCCTTCTTAAATATTATATCAGAACTCACCAATCTGGAAAGTCTCACCATTTGCCCTTTAATTAATCCCTTTCTTTGATGAAATGGGTGGCAACTCGAAAAATGTAGCATGGAGTTAGAGAAACTAGGTTTTCTATAGATGTTACTCACTAATTTTCCTTCCTGTTTAAAAATATTGATGTCCAGGAAGTTGATTGATGTTGCATTCCAAGTGTGTGTAAATCTAAAAAACTCCGTGGCCTGGTTTATGTGTGCCATAAATTTAGCTATTTCGTCCTCACTACCTTTCCAAAGGATTAGGATGTTGTCCAGGAACCTGCTATATGACATAATATGTTCATTGAATACAGATGTTAAAATGTACCTCTTTTCCCATGCCAGCAATACTAGGTTTGCAAATACGGGGGCACATCGTGCCCCCATTGCCACCCCTTTTATCTGCTGATAGGTCTCCCCTTCAAAACATAGGAAGTTACTAGTCAAGATGAATCTCATGGAGTCCAACACCAAATTAAGTTTACCTAGGTCAAAACGTTTGCTGTTTCTCAAACTTTCTTCAAATAGTTCAATCCCTTCCTCATGGGGGATAGTAGAAAAAAGGTTGACTACATCAATGGTTAAAAAAACATATCTCTCAACATCTATTTTGTTTATTGTTTTGATCCTCTCAAGGCAGTGCCACGAATCTTTAATAATATGTGGTGTTTCCATCACCTCCTCTTTGCATACCTGATCTACAAAAACTGCCATAGGTTCTGTCTTGGAGCCCTTGGCTGATACAATGGGCCTACATTCTAGTTGTTCAAGTCCCTTATGTGTCTTAGGGATTCCAAATAAAACAGGCATCCTGGGAAATTTAACATTCAAAAAATCAAAATCATCCTCATTTATGACACCTTGATATAATGCATCCAGTAAAAATAAATCTATTTTACTGTATGTCCTGTTTACCTCATTTCTTGATACCCTACTATATGTCTCACCATCATTTAACATCCTCATCATGATTCCGTTGTAATCCATCTTAGCCATAATCACCATTCCACCCCCCTTATCGGGGCGCATACACCTATATTCATTGGTATCCGTGATATCCTGGATAACCTACCTCTCCTCCACAGTCAAGTTATCTTTTAAATGATTTTGTTGTGCACATAATCTACGGAAATCTCGCTCTACCATTTGCTCAAAAATCGACATTATTAATAGACAATTTACAACGCATTGACTTTTTAGTTGATTTTAATTTGTATTTTTCCTTGGATTCTTATTTGTATGATAATGAGATATTGGATGGTGAGAGGAATGAAAGTGGTGTGGATGTTGAACAAGTGTCAATCATTCAAACCTATGAAAGTTGTCAGCAGCCTGTTTCTGTTTTCAATGTTGATCAGATGGAACACAATGAATATCAAGTAAACATTTTAACATCAGATTATCAAAACCCTAGTCCAAATATTACTAACACAGTTCGGGATAATGCTGGAAATAACGTAGGACTTATAGATAAACAAATGGACATCAGAAATGAAGTCAATGAGTTACAAATGAAGTGTGAGGTACTTAAAAGGGAAGGCTTTGTAATTTACAACTACACAGATATGGTGATCGATAAAGTGTATTTTGATATTTTTAGTAAAGGGATTAGTTTTGTTCCTTCTTACAAAATAGACATAACACAACTGCTTATTAACTTGAAATACTATACTAGGAAACTGAACTTGCATTTACACTTTTCAAGTATGGGGGACCCTTAGTTAGGGCAAACAATGTATTAGGTGCTACCTGTCTGAAGAGAAAAAGCACTTTCATGCCCCCTTTAAACAATGATATAAATATTTTTGAGCAAATGGTAGAGCGAGATTTCCGTAGATTATGTGCACAACAAAATCATTTAAAAGATAACTTGACTGTGGAGGAGAGGAAGGTTATCCAGGATATCACGGATACCAATGAATATAGGTGTATGCGCCCTGATAAGGGGGGTGGAATGGTGATTATGGCTAAGATGGATTACAACGGAATCATGATGAGGATGTTAAATGATGGTGAGACATATAGTAGGGTATCAAGAAATGAGGTAAACAGGACATACAGTAAAATAGATTTATTTTTACTGGATGCATTATATCAAGGTGTCATAAATGAGGATGATTTTGATTTTTTGAATGTTAAATTTCCCAGGATGCCTGTTTTATTTGGAATCCCTAAGACACATAAGGGACTTGAACAACTAGAATGTAGGCCCATTGTATCAGCCAAGGGCTCCAAGACAGAACCTATGGCAGTTTTTGTAGATCAGGTATGCAAAGAGGTGGTGATGGAAACACCACATATTATTAAAGATTCGTGGCACTGCCTTGAGAGGATCAAAACAATAAACTAAATAGATGTTGAGAGATATGGTTTTTTAACCATTGACGTAGTCAACCTTTTTTCTACTATCCCCCATGAGGAAGGGATTGAACTATTTGAAGAAAGTTTGAGAAACAGCAAACGTTTTGACCTAGGTAAACTTAATTTGGTGTTGGACTCCATGAGATTCATCTTGACTAGTAACTTCCTATGTTTTGAAGGGGAGACCTATCAGCAGATAAAAGGGGTGGCAATGGGGGCACGATGTGCCCGAACCTAGTATTGCTGGCATGGGAAAGGAGGTACATTTTAACATCTGTATTCAATGAACATATTATGTCATATAGCAGGTTCCTGGACGACATCCTAATCCTTCGGAAAGGTAGTGAGGACGAAATAGCTAAATTTATGGCACACATAAACCAGGCCACGGAGTTTTTTAGATTTACACACACTTGGAATGCAACATCAATCAACTTCCTGGACATCAATATTTTTAAACAGGAAGGAAAATTAGTGAGTAACATCTATAGAAAACCTAGTTTCTCTAACTCCATGCTACATTTTTCGAGTTGCCACCCGTTTCATCAAAGAAAGGGATTAATTAAAGGGCAAATGGTGAGACTTTCCAGATTGGTGAGTTCTGATATAATATTTAAGAAGGAGATGTATGTCCTTATTGGATTATTTCTTGAAAGGGGATACCCCTTGAAATTATTGTTGAAAACGAAGAAGGAAATATATAGGAAAAGAAGGACAATTTACATACCCATACTTAACAGTGGGGGTACATTGGCATCAAGTCAACTTGAGAAGAGGGGTTACACCGAAAGGGAAGGAGAGAGTCTCACCTTCGTGTTGAACTTTAACGACATGGCCAAAGATTTTTGTGAAAGTGTAAGGACCAATTGGAATCATTGTTTCAGCGAGCAAACTAGGCAAACCCTGGGTGGTAACCCAAAAATTGTTTTTAGTAGGGGAAGGAATATCAAAAACATCTTGGAAAGGGAGAACAAGGGCCACATTAAATCTAGGATGAGTAAATGTGGGAATTGTACTGCGTGTAGATTTATAGCGGAAGGTGGTTATGTATGTGTGGGGGGTTTTCCAAGAACCTTGGCATGTCCTGGCCTTTGCAATTGTAATACTAGGTGCTGTGTTTATTTAGCATCCTGTGTGTCATGCGAGGCTTACTACATTGGCATGACTACACGTAAACTACGTGAAAGAATTGGTGAGCATGTCAGAAGTATCAAGAACAAAGAGGCACAATGCCCTATACTTGCATAGTAGGTCATGTGTTAATTTTAAGAAATTTCGGTTCTTCATTATTGATAGGGTTATGCCATCATCAGCTGGTGATATGAATAACAGAGTGGCGGTTTTGGAATCAGAGTGGCAATTAAGATTAAATGCCACCAAATACCCTGGTCTTAATGACCATATTTCTTTAAAACCCCACCTTAAATGGAAAGCAAGTGTTATATAAAAGAATTTCTAGGGTTAAATTTACTAGTTATTGCTAATATGATAGGTTTTTTGTTTTTTGTTTTTTACTTCTAGTTTAATAAAAACTTACAAAAGTTAACATTTATTAAAGTAAAAATTTAGTTATACATAAAAGGGAACATTTGTGTTGTATTTGTACAAATATTCCATTAGGACCACACAACTATACTATCACCGGGGTGGAGAAGTTATATGGACAAACTGTATCAATGGAGATTCATTTATTTAGAAGTAATATTAAATGCTACCATTAACTATGTGATTGTTTAAATTTGTATTTGTAGGTTATATGTGTGATTTATCACAATTTCAGGCTGCTCCCATATATATGTTTTTATTATATATATTTTTTATGTTATATTGATACACATTTTGACTGAGAGGTTATTGAACTTTAACATTTGATAGACTAGGTTATGATTGTTTAATTGAGTCATTAATTGGATGATTGGGAATGTAGTTTTTGTATTTAACATGGAAGCAAGAGTGTTTGAACAAACTCTGAGGATACCAGTTTACTGGTGAAAGCGGTTAGTCTGTACCTTTCTGTAATAAAGGATTTCGCTTCGTGTATGGTGTAGCTGTTTCCGTGTATTGCTGTGGTGGATTTTCGTGTGTTTGGATTGTTGTTGTGGATCCTTGGTTTGGTATCCAGTTCTTTTTGATACAATTATAAATCCTTCTTTAGTTTTGTTAGAAAACTAAGAAGCAAAATTTTAACAATGACCTGAACATATAATAAATGGCAAAATCTTCTCAGGCATGATGGACATTACCAATATACTAGCAAATAAATTTAATGCAAATTTCACTCCTGAGACAGCTATCTAAAGCCCTATGACATCTATATTTCTCAGTCCCCCATCATCACTAAAGAATATGTACAAAAGGTTCAATCCAAGACTAATAATACTTCCTCCACGGGGCCAGATAATATATGAGGTTGATGTTAAATAGTCGCAAACATCCCCAGAAAAGCCTCTCCATAAACTGTTTAACCTGAGGCTGGCAATAGGCTCAGTCCCAGAAGTATGGCATACAACATTGGTGATACCGCTCCATAAAGGTGCCCCTACTACTGACCCCGTAAATTATAGGCCCATCAACCTACAAAGTCTCATTTGCAAAGCCATGAAACACTTTACAACAGAATTGATTAACACAGACATTAATCATCTCATCAGGCTAGATCCACAGTAACTTGGATTTGAAAAAGGCAAATCCCGCCTAACAAACTTAGTAAACTTCTTCATCAAGGTAACACAATCTGTTGACAGAGGTCAAACTGTACAAGCAGTCTAAGTTGACATGGCAAAGCATTTGACACCATCTCCAATGATGGCATAATTAATAAGTTAAATGATTTACAAATAAACCCCTATGCAGTACAATGAATAACAAACTGAATAAAAGACAGAACCCACAGTGTGTGTAGCAGGAACAGTGCCAGAAAACATGAAGGTGACCAGCGGTGTTCTAATGGGCTCAGCTCTGAGTCCTCTTTTGTTTGATATTTACTTATCTGACCTACAGAATAAAATCCACCACCTATGGCTTACAAAGTGTGCAGATGACAGCAAATTGGGAGTTTTTGTCAAATCCCACTCTGCACCAAAGCCCTCCTGCAGGAACTTGCACTTGCAAATGCCTATTGTATTGAAGAGGTGATAAAATTAAATGGTAAAAAACCTGCAACATTGACACATTTGGCAGGCAAACCATCCCTTCAGGATATGGTATCAGCAATGCCTGCTTCAAAATGAAAATGAAGTTAATGACCTGGGAACCTGGGTTGATAATGCCCTCTCATTTAATCGCCATGTCTCAACCACTGTCAGAAAACCCTCTGCTTTGCACAGCTGATTAATAAGGGAAAATCATCTAGATGTAAAGATCTCATTGTCCACTTATATTCACCATTGATCTGGTCAGGTGGAAAATACAATTCTACTTTAGGGATGTACCTCACCAGACATATCAGACAGCTGGAAAGACCCCAGAGTTTCCTAACAAAGATGAGTTGCAGGCTTGAAATCCCTAAACTTCCAGTAAAGATTAGAAGCACCGTCTCTCTTTTCTGTGTCTTATAGGCTCTTCAGAGGAAACCTGTCCCTTACATTCCAAGCAATCAGGGGCCCAGTAGTCCAAGATCTCTTCTATTATATCCCACAAATACTATACTAAGGAATTGTTGAAAATCCACGCAAACTTATAAAAATAACAAACACAAAGGAACCAAGTCCAGAATCCACTCCAAAGTAGTTTTATTAAAGCACGTTTCATTTCCCAGATAGAAACTTCATCAGAATACATTTTCAAACCCAGCCTATTCAATTTATAGGAAACCCCTAATAATTAGCATAAAGCCATTCACTTGAATAAATTGCACCACCTTATAGCCCTTAAAGATGTATTTACAACTACTTTAGAACTTGTGCAATAGTATGCCTATAAACATATATAAATGTATCAATATCATGATAAAAAATACATAAATATGTAAAAATGCATAACCAAATTTTACATATGAACATTACACATCAAAGTCAGCTTTTAACCTTAAAATGGAGCTAATGGAAACTGCACTATTTAAACCTGGATAGTTGCTGGCATTACCCCACAGTTGCCATTTAAGCTCCTTTTATTCTAAATAGTCATTCAATGGACCACCTCTATCCCCTAAAATAACCTGATCAATTATAACAAATCTAAAATCATGTCCATCATTTTCAATAATATGTGCTGCCAAAGCATTTTTACTTTCCTTCTTTTTGATGTCATAACAAGGCTGATATACGCGACTCCTAAAAGTGTTAATGTTTTTTCCAGTGTAATAACATTGACATTGTGTGCACAGAGCTAAATAAACAACTGCCTTGCTAGCACAGTTATATTTTCTATTAATAATATGTCACCCATAATTAGGGATATTTACCTCACTAGTCTCTATCATGTACCTACATTGTAGGCAATATCCACATTTTTCATCCCCCCATTTTGTCTCCCCTGTTTTACCTTTTCCAACATACTTTTAAAACATGCATCCTTTTTGTAGACAATGTTGGGGGTATTTCCTACAATGTTATGATACTCTGGTTCAATCTTAAAAATACTCCAGTTACAGTAAATAATGTCCTTAATAACTTGAAACAGCTTATTGTATATTAAAACTGCAGCTTTATTAAAACTAATTTTCTCTATAACATTAGTTAATGAATGAGCCATAGTCACTATACCTAGGAGTTTAAAAAAATGCCCATTTATCCTTTTATTTGTCACTTCTTTCATAATATCTATAACAACATAACAAACTTCTCTGGATATCCTCTGTTAGTAAACATGTCCCCTAATATATCCATCTATGTTAGGAACTCATTAAAGTCAGATACCATCCTGGCTGTTCATACCCCCTGCCCTTTAACAAGTGACCTCTTTTGGTGTATTGAGTGCCAGCTATCAAAATGCAATAAGGTGTTTGAATAAGTAGGTTTTCTATATATATAGTGGAGCTAAATCTCTTCTTAACCTTATCTTTCACAAGAGTGATGTCCAAATAATTAACAACTTCATCTCCTGTGGTGATGGTAAATTCCAGAAGTCTGTGCTATCCCTCATGTAAGAGAAAAAGCGATCTAGCTTCTCTTTGTCACCTTGATATATTATTAATAGAAAATATAACTGTGGTAGCAAGGCAGTTGTTTATTTAGCTCTGTGCACACAATGCCAAAGTTATTACTTTGGAAAAAAACATTAACACTTTTAGGAGTCGGGTATATCAGCCTTGTTATGACATCAAAAGGAAGGAAAGTAAAAATGCTTTGGCGGCACATATTATTGAAAATGATGGACATGATTTTAGATTTGTTATAACTGATCAGGTTATTTTAGGGGATAGAGGTGGTCCTTTGAATAACTATTCAGAACAAAAGGAGCTTAAATGGCAACTGTGGACTAATGCCAGCAACTATCAAGGTTTAAATAGTGCAGTTTCCATCAGCTCCATTTTAAGGTTAAAATCTGACTTTTTTGTGTAATGTTCATATGTAAAATTTGGTTATGCATTTTTTACATATTTATGTATTGTTTATCATGATATTGATGCATTTATATATGTTTATAGGCATACTATTGCACAAGTTTTAAAGTAGTTGTAAATACAACTTTAAGGGGGTGCAATTTATTCAAGTTAATGGCTTTATGCTAATTATTAGGGGTGTCCTATAAATTGAGCAGGCTGGGTTTGAAAATGTATTCTGATGTAGTTTTTATTTGGGAAATGAAAAGTGCTTTAATAAAACTAATTTGGAGTGGATTCTGGACTTGGTTCCTTTGTGTTTACTATACCAAGGAATCTAAACCTGCATCAAAAGACCAATAAGACAAGGTGGACAGATTTGTTACTCACTATCTCCCTCACCTCTGGAATATAATCACCCTGCAGATAAAGTTATATGATACACTATCTTCCATCAATCAGGATAATGGATAATTGGATCAGTATTCATAAATTCACCCCAATCTTGACTGGCTTCACATGCCTTGAGAAGGAAGATACGTTCTAGGGTAGGAAATGGCAAGGCATAATGGTCTCCAGGCTCAGTCTCCTTGAACATCTTATGATTCCTATGATTCCACTGCCCTAGAAGGATGACCCAGTTTTCTATACTGACCAGATAATTTACAAAAATATAAATACCAATTAAAGCACTATCCAAGGCACAGCTAATCCCTTAATGTCAATATATTTCTGATGAAATATCATTTCAGCAGCTTCTAAAAACTATATTCTCCCTACATTTACAAATGTTTACTTTTCATTGCAATTTTAATATATTATTTTAGTTTATGTTATGATGTATAATGCCATTGCATGTCTTAAAGCATGATATAAAAACGTAAATATAATTGAGATTTGTAGCACAGAAATATTAAAAGTCTACCACCCCTGCTGTTATTTTAATTTATTTATTTATTTATTTATTTATTTATTTATTTATTTTTGTAGCAGTTGTACAGAATGGAAAAAAAATAATACCCATCTTGCCTTCATATTCCTGGTTTACATCTGTTTTCATATACTAAAGCGAGTCACATATTTCAATCCCAAACTTTATTTTTATGAATGAAAACCACATAGACTGAAGTCCTATTGTCTATAAGTGGTCCTATGAAAGACGTTTCACACTGAAAGAGAAGCTGAGTGCAACAATAACCTTAATCACAAGGGTAGGAGGCAATGAATATGGGGTAAGTAATCCAGGTTTGCATTTCTTGTTTTAATGGCCAAAAAATGCACTGACTAGACAGAAAGTATAGCAAATTGATATTTCAAAGCATTACGCGCATTGTAGAATATTCCTGCAGTGGGAATGATTACTACCACCTACAAGGATCATTTCTATACTTTGTAACATAAAAGCTTAGCAAATGTAACATGAACATTTATTCCTTATTTAACATATTTTTAAGATTGTTATAAAATAGGAAGAAGACGCTGTGACTGCTCATTTTAGAGTAAGACCTAAGCAATATGTCAAACAAATTCCTGCTTGCCTAGAGAATTACATGTAATGCAAGCCAGCAGACAACTGCTTCTTGAGACATACCTTTGGAAGGAGTATTTAGTCTTATCACTCATTAAAATTATTTACTGCATAATCCAATGCACTTTCTTCACCTGCATTCTTGAGAAGCAGATCACCTAGTTAAGCCTTCCTTGAAAAAAAAAACTTTTTAACCAGTGATTAACACAGTTCTTCTTGGCTGATGGTGATGTATTTGGGTGGCTAATTCTTTTGCTGGTCTGATTACAGTGATATAAAAAAAAAACACAAAAAGAAAAAGAAACAAATGCTAGTTTAAGTCATACAACAGAATTAGACTGATGCTGCCTGTTAAGTTCAATTTGAGGTGAAATAAACTGCTCACCAAATGATACCAACTACTAAATTATACAACTTGAGATAATATAAAATTACTTGTGGTTTTGTAAATTATTAAGAATCTCACGAATTTGTATGGAGCATTTAAAGTGTTTAAAATAACACAACAGCAATTCAGTCAATATTACTAAAGAAATAAATCTTTACTAAACTTTTGCTTTGTATTTATGTTTATTTGTTGATTTGCTTTCACCATGGGAATATTTGTTTTGCTTATCTAACACAAACACTTGGTATTATCTGTCTGCATACCTGCTGTTTCGTAATTAGTTTGCCTACACAAATTTTATCAGGCACCTGGCAAACATTCTCCTCACTAAATACTTTTTTCATCCTTGTCTGCTTTTTTTTGTGCTTCCAATTTCAAGTAACTATGAATGAAACAAACATCATCAGCAACTTGGAGACATCTCAACTTTGTGGCTGTTTTTGGGCAGTTCTAGATATGCTTTGACTGGCAGAGTTATACTTATAACAACTCTAATTACATTTATTTAATATTCATCAATATTCCCATGACAGGTAACAAGGGCAGATCTCAAAACACTGGCTCATGGTAATTTAGTGCTACATAACAGTGCTAGCCATTAGCCATTTCAGAATACCCCCCCCCAAAAAAAAAAAGTTCAGAGTGTCCAGGAGCTGGACACACATGCTCATGCGCACACACACAGACACACATGCACATGTGCACACACACACACACACACACACACACACACACACACACACACACACACACACACACACACACACACACACACACACACACACACACACACACACACACACACACACACACACACACACACACACACACACTGTTTTTTCATGGAACACACAAAAAAGTAATTGCAAGCCACTCTAATATTGTTCTGCCAGCTGATGTGCTCCTTCTCCATAATTTAAATACATTCTAATGTGAATTAAACAGGAATATTAATCCCTGGCAGTGAAGACGATACAAGCAGTTTTGCAGCAGGATATTATACCTAGTACTAAAATTTATTTATTTATTTTATTTGTCATTTGTTAACTGGTTAATCCAGCTGAGCCAAAAAAGCAAGAAGAATCACATAGTTATATAATTGCACACATTTACAGTAACAGAAGTTACATGAAAAATTAAATACAAAAATAAAAAGCTGAGTGACATACAGATTTAGGTTCATGCTAGTAAATTATAATATTACAACAATCAGAGCTAGACAGGTAATAAATACATGAATATTGTTACAACAGAGAGTATAAGTTGTTGAAGGCTAATAGATTGAGAGTAATGTATGGTATAGAGAGGTGTGAGGGTATTAAGTAGGGTCCTGGCATGGCAGGAGCTAGAATTAAGAAAGTATTGTTTAAGTTCTGTTCTGAAACAGGTTAGTATGCTGTATAGGCTTAATGGCTAAGGTGTTTGCCTTATAAACACAAGGTGCAGGGTTTGAGTCTCACAAGGGATAATTGGCTAGGCTTAAAATGGCTCGTAAAGGCAGTTAGCTTAGTGCTAAACTATAATATAACACACTATAATATAATATAACTATAATATAAGAAAACAAATAATGATGAATTAGTACATGTGACAAGAGTAGAAACCTGGATATCTTTAGCAGATTAAATATTTTGTCCTTATTCTACACTGGTCATCCTTCACAGACTTCTTATAAGGACTTAAGCAGTGTGGTAAACCTGAAATAGGCCTATTGGCACCTTATTGTAATTGACAGTTGAAATTACAGAACAAGACTTCATAGAAGATAATGAACTAGAAGCTAGCAAGCTGGGTCTATAGCACTTACACATTTTGGATGTTATACCGGCAGTCCTTGATGATATAATGCACTCTGTATTCAGAAAGCTACAAGATAAACTCTGTCACTTGACAGATATATATACGATCCTACCTTTATAGAGACAGACATTCCAGTTTGCATCTACTGTGAATGTTTAAGAATCATGTTAGTTTTCAAGTACAAGACAATAAATATTTATTATAATATAATGGCACAAAAAAGTAGAGACTGAGTATCTTTCTTGAACTGTATGAGTGTTCAAGTACATTTGTAGAGCTGACATGTATCCCATCAATGTCAGTTATGCTACTGTTAATTCCTTCTCTTTCAAGGGAAAATATGCACTGGTCATCATCAGCTCAGCTCATACCTCCCAACCTCTTTGGCAAGAAATCTGGACAAAACCATAAATAAAAGTGGGACAAAGGCCCAAAATAGGGACAGTTTTTAAATATTGCTCTTACAAACTTCAAAAGTTGATAGAATAACAGGTTTTGCATTAGCATGAATTTTCTGGAGGATATAAGTCTGAAACTCAAATATCTGTCATTATTTTTTAACTTCAGTCTTTAACGGTTTGCCACTAATTTGGTGGAAAACCACACTTTTATGAAAAATGGAAAAAAATATGAGGCCAAAATCTGGACATTCTGTAAAAATCTGTACAGTTGAGCAGTATGGAGCCCTTCACCTTTATTTAACTTTTTTATTCACTAGTATGCCAAATTCTTGCATCAGTCTGTTCCAGTCTGCTTCAGAGGCACAGGCAGTGAAAGCTGATCCCACAGCCAGAGGCATAGCTGGAGTGGGGCAAAAGAGGCAACTGCCCTGAGAACAAAGTGTTAGTGGGCATTATTGGCAGATGCCATGGTAATCAGACTTGTCCTCTGTATTATTCATAAATAAATGCTATTAGTGCTTTTGCAGCTACAACTGAAGGGCCTTAACACTCCATCAGAAACTGTTACAGCTGCTGGTTAGCAATATTGTATTTTGCTACATTTTAAAAAGAAGAAAAAAAGAGCTTTTTTTTACTACTCAACTCAGCATTGATGGAAAGCACAGACCTTATTAGCTCCTCAGATCAGGGAACCTTATTTTTTTTAATTTAATTGGGTGGGGGATACCAGTTCACGGGATGGCAATGGTTGCCAGAATAGCTGTCTACACTTCTGCCAACAGCCTAGTCTGTATTAGAACCTCAGTCTGCATAGTTTTACTCAGACACTAGGATCAATACCATATATAAGGATGTCTTACTCATTTTTACCTTAGGAAGCAGTCTCAGAGGTACTTTTGCTGTGGAAAACTATGAAAGAAATCATACAGCATGTCATTTTTGTCATTAAAAATAATTCTAAACTTTTGCCCAAATGGACTGCACCAAACAGACTTCATAACTCATTCTAGAGTCCAGGGTATCATTCTCTTGACAAGCTACTTACTCACATTTACAGACTGTTTTGGAACAGGCATTGTCCCTTACAGTTTTAAACATTCAATGATCATTCCACATTTTGAAGGAAAAAAAAAGACAGCACATCAAGTGGTTGCTGATTTTAAACTGATAGCTGATTGAGACCATTATGGAAAACCTTAAAAAGATAGTTTGTGTATAGCTGTTTGAATCTAGGTCACATATCCTTTTGGGATTAGAACTGATTTTAGCACAAAGAAAGCTCTGTGCTATTTTACCAGTCATAAAGAGATATTTTCATTGGAGACCTATTAATAAACCTTAACAAGCCTTTGAAATTTTATGTTAATGTGTTCATCTGCCTACTTTTTTTATAATATTTTATTAATAGTTTCCTTGGGATTAATTCAGGACCAAATATGTCTCAAGATGGGATCATTATGGCAGGCACCTAAAAATGGTCATTGTTTGTACCCTTTCTATTTTAGTTATTGGTACTTATGTATTATCGCAACCAGAACTCATCTTTGTGTGAAAAAAGACATGTTACCATTGAAAGGGTTCTGTTAAGAAGTAGGTTGTACTGTTTCACAGTGGACATAAGGCAGCAGGAGGGGTAACGGTGAAATACCATACTCTTCCGTGGTGCGCTTCATGTCTTCCGGGAACTGCACAGTGGCACCGTGCTGGACAAGTTCTGCATTCCTGATTGATAATCATGACTGTGTATAGCAGTCTGGTTTGTATGTGCACTACCAGGTTGAAAAAAGGGTTTTTTTTTTGTTCTGTAAAGCCAGGAAAGCATTTACCAAGTGCTGTGTCATACACAGCAAGTACATATCATTACCGAAAAAACTTAGGGAGTGATATCTGTAAACCTATAAAAAGAGTACATGTTTGAGTAAGTAGTTCTAAGTTTGGAGTGAATTAATATCCCATCTGACAGATGGGGCTGTAAGAGGGGTGGGTGACAAGTGATCACATACCTGCAAAAGGATGGTTCAAAATAAGAGAGTGACTTTCTCTGAATGAGCCATGTACCCGACTTCTTAGCTTGTTGGGAACATTCTGAGTTTCATCAGTTGTAACATTAAGACTGACTGCAAACAGCAGTCAGGTGCAAAGGTTGGGAAAGGACAGTGCCAGGGAAGATGATTTTTTGCATTATTCCTCTTCCTGTGGAAAAAACAGTGTGACACAACAGCAGTTAGGAGTTTACACAACCCTTGATAGGTTAACTGACATGGTTTCTTCAAAACTGTACAAATTACGGGCCTTTGGAAATCTGGTTGCAATAATACATAAGTACCCAGTTATTTATTAACAATTTACCTTTGCACATTACAGAGATCAGTCTCACATTGTATGCAGATGATATATCATTACTAAAGTCAACTTTCTCTTTTAAAGCTTTGCAAGAATTACCAAAATATTTTTCACTTGTCTGGGACTGGCTGCTTGCTAATACAGTCATTTTGTTGAACCACACACATAGGACTTCTATTTTTCTCAGGATTCAGAACTCAAGATCCTCTAGGGGTCAGACTTGAAAAGGTTGAATACTAGAGGTACCTTTGTGTGGTCAAGAATCAAGCTTTTTATTTTAAGACTCAGAACAGATAGTGGAAAAACACTGACTCATTGAAATAATGCTTACAAACTGCCCAATTTGTTAATTAAGGAGATACACCTTGTTATTGCATTTAATGTTCTACTGCAAGGACTTTAAATGCACTACCTGTTGTGCCCCTGAATTCATCCAGTAGTATCTCAGTGCTACCAACAGCCCCAAAAATGAACCCCATGTTACACCTTTAAATGCACTACCTTTTGTGCCCCTGAATTCATCCAGTAGTATCTCAGTGCTGCCAACAGCCCCAAAACTCCCTGTCTTAAACCTTTAAATGCACTACCTTTTGTGGCCCTGAATTCATCCAGTGGTATCTCAGTGCTACCAACAGCCCCAAAACTGAACCCTGTGTTACACCTTTACATACATTACCTTTTGTGCCCCTGAATTCATCCAGTAGTATCTCAGTGCTACCAACAGCCCCCAAACTGAATCCCATGTTACACCTTTAAATGCATTACCTTTTGTGCCCCTGAATTCATCCAGTAGTATATCAGTGGTACCAACAGCCCCAAAACTAAACCCCGTGTTACACATTTAAATGCACTACCTTTTGTGCCCCTGAATTCATCCAGTTGTATCTCAATGCTACCTAAAAGACCCAAAACTGAACCCTGTGTTACACCTTTAAATGCACTGCCTTTTGTGTCCCTGAATTCATCCAGTAGTATCTAAGTGCTACCAACAGCCACAAACTGAACCCCATGTTACACCTTTAAATGCACTACATTTTGTGCCCCTGAATTCATCCAGTAGTATCTAAGTGCTACCAACAGCCCCAAAACTAAACCTCATGTTACACCTTTAAATGCACTACCTTTTGTGTCCCTGAATTCATCCAGTAGTATCTCAGTGCTAACAACAGCCCCAAAACTGAACCCTGTGTTACACCACTGGTAATATTTTTGCTTTCAGAAGAGGCAACTGTGACTCTAACCACATGAGATCCACCAGACAATATAAAGGTTTGTGTTCAAATTTACAAGGCTATCAATAATGCCTGCATGGGGAATACTGTAAAAGGCCTTGTTGAGGTCTAGAAATGTCGTATGCACAGCACAACCACTGTTCATTACTTCATTATTGTTTCAAAGAAATTAATGAGGTTAAAAAGGCAAGACCTTTCTTTGATAAAGCAAAAGTGATTGGGATCCTGGGTTGAAAGATTTTCAATGACCAGGTTATTGAGGTCTGAGATAATGTGCTCCATAGCTTTAAATATCACACTGATGAGACTAATGGGTCTGTAGTTACCAGGGTCTGTGGATGTGCCACCCTTATCTAATGGCAGTACAATGGCTTGGTTTCCAGGCTTCAGGAATGTAACCAATGGAGAGACTTAGATTAAAGAAGTTAAACAGGTGCATTCATAATCAGGCAACATGGTATGTTATCAGAGCCCATGGATGAAGTAGTTTTAGCTTTTGAGAGGGCTAAAAGAACTTGTTCCATAGAAATTAAAGAGGGTGGTTGAGACTCAAGAATAACTGTGGGTGCAGTAAAATTTGCACTAAATTTGTTAGCTAGGATATTAGCTATTTCATTTCAGTGAGAGGATGTACTATTATTGATGTCTAGTTCCAAACATTGTTAGGTATTAATTCTTAAATTCCTCTCATAGTTAAAGAAACATTTGTTGTTATTTTAGGATTTAGTAGCTATTTTGAGTTGGTAGACAGCTTTGACCTTCCTAATGATCCTATTAAGCTCTTTGTTAGTTTGGGTAAGTGGGTAGGTAGAATGATTAAGCAGCAGTATGGTATCCACAAAAGCTGCATCATTAATATGGTTAAGCAAATGCATAGAGAGAGAACTGTATTGACCTTTCCCGACAGGTCAGTTTTTGTTATTTGTTCTGTGCTTAACAACTGAAAGCTGACAGCCATGGCAGTCATCATGCAGTGAGTTTTCAGAAGTGTTTGGTCCCTAATCTAATCCCTTGCTGTAGCACTGTCCCAATGTCATTACATTTCTGCATGCATACCCCCCTTACTGTCTTAATAAAGTGATCTCATTTAGTTTGAGTTTGAAGTCATAACTGATACCCCCTTTGACATATTTGGGTTGGGATTTGAGCATAAATGCCTCACTTTGTGCCTATAAAAATGTTAAGTTGTGTCCACAATCAGACTTTTGTACTGTGTTTTTAATCCACTGCTCTGTACATTTCTAGAAAAGTGTGCTACTTTTCTGGAACTTAGTGGAATTGTTCTTCTCATATATGAGATATTCACAAAATGTGCAATATTAACATGCCCAAATAAATGTAGAGATCCATGTTATCGGTAATCATGTTTGTAAGACTCAATTTTCCCATTTTGCCATGTCATATAGACAGCAACTGTGTCATGGGGTATCATGACACAGCTCTAATAAATGTCAAATTATATGTAGTGTTCTGTTATTTTGCAATGGAACATTCACAGATATAGTGGCTGCCTTAGTTTGAAAATACAGTTGATTTCTTCAGGTGTGATTGAAGAGTATAAGAGTAAGATCACAACTTGTGATCTAAAGGCAACATAATCTTGATTTCACTATACATGTATATATGTTATATATGTATATACATATATATATATATATATATATATATATATATATATATATATATATATATATATAGTGGCTATTTTAAGTTCACAGTCAGCTTTGAGCTTCTTAATGGTTCCTTTAAGTTTTTTGTTAGTTTAAATAAATGTGCTCTTAAGGTAGCTAGAAAGATTGAATTTTAGAATGATATCCACAAAAACTGCAAGATCAACATGCTCAAATAAATGCAGAGACAACTGTATTGACAATTCTTCCATGTACAGATATAATGTTACTACTTGCTACCTTGAGATTTTAGGGTACTGGTTAAAACCACTGATTGATTTTATTCTGTAGTATGTTTGCCATGTCTGAGCAGAGTGTGATGTTGGGGCTTTCTTTATCCCCACACAGCATATCCATAAAACCAAGAGTGCTAAAAGTAATGTTTGACCTCTGACAGTATTTTTTTTTAATTTCATGAGCACTCAGAAGTGTCTGTGCCATCTGATGAGAGAGCATACAAGTGTGTAACTGCTGATTATTTAAGAAAACATAAATGTAGTATCAGCAGTACCTTTTTGAAAAGTTACTTTCACTACATAGTTCTTAAAATGTACAACTATTTTTTTTATTTGTGTGTTTTCTTCTATGGCTTTTTCTTAACTAACACGTCTTCATCCTGGCCATCCCAATAAGCCCATTCTTTCTCCAAAGGCAGAGCGTATTGGCTTCTCCATATTATGGATTTCTCAAACCTGAGCATGAAGGCTGAGCTAAACTAAGCTGTTTTTTTTTTTCTCTCTTACACCCTGTGACAACCCTCCACTGGACCAGTAATCAAAGCCTCTCCATCACCACCACTGGCAGGCAACAGGGGGGGCACTGAGGAAGAGACAGTCTTCGAGATGCAGCTCTTCTGCATCAAATGCAATTGCTCTCTTAAGCACACAGAGACATGACAGTCAGTCTCAGGCTTTCTTCTTTCTCTCCAGATCCCAATGCAGCTCTCTGCATCAAGTGCAATTTCCCTTAAATAACTCATTACATCTGAGTGACACCTCCAGGTGAATTTGCAGTTAACCTCTACTGATGCTTCTAAGTGTCAAATATTGCTTGTTCATATTTGCATCAATAATTCCAAAACCATGCTATGTACAAGGCTTTAAAAGATTTCATCTTAAAGTTTACACAATGCCAAACTCAATTGCATTAATATTTGACCTCTGTCTAGTTCAGGTAAATACATATTAACTGTTGTTTTATGATATTCATTTATATAGATATAATCTTCACATTTTTCTAAATATCTCAACAATAACCAAGTAACACAGACAGAACTCCTTAGCCTCATATGAAAGCTCTCAGCTAGATGAATAAAATGCTGCTGGCAGTATGTTTGTAACTTGAGCAGTCGCTGAGATATTGTCTACAAAATATTACAAATGTAATAGTTACTCCCCCAGATTTACTAATCTACTGTGCAGGACTAATCTAGTCCTGCACAGAAGCGGCAGTTTAAGAGGAGGACGGCAGTGCGCCATGCATATTAATGAAAGTGAGTTTCCTGAACTCCTAATGCTACATGGAGCATGGATGAGTGCAGGGGGTGTGTCTGAGAGCAGAACTCTCAGAATAAATATGCCCCTGCAAAGTAGAACAGAAGAATGTGTAAATAAATGAGTGAGACCACTGATAGATGTCCGCATATCCCCACCAACAGTCCCCATGTGTTCAACAGTAACAGAATATTGAAATAAAATGAAAAAACCCTTGTATTTATTTTTTTTTAAACCCTGGGAACACCTAACTGTAGGTGCGAGGGTTTGCCAATCGCTTAGCTAAAGTTAAAGGAGCTGAAAAGGCTAAAGAGGTTAACAAGGAATTTATACGCAAATGAAGCAGCACAGTGATAGAGTAGTGGTTAGAGCATCTGCCTAATGACCAGCGATTCCCGGTTTGCGTCCCACTACAGCACATATCTTCCATGTGAAAACTGTATATGAACATATATTTACATATTTTGCCGTATAACTTACATAATAACATTTAAATGTGAACTTGAGTACTGCATGAAATACACATGTGAAGTGTCAGTGTCATAATGAATAAGGCACTAGTAAGCAGGTTTAAGCACAAATAAGCAGTAGTAAGCGTGTCTAAGTGTGTTTGCACAAGGGTAAGGATTGCCAACACAGATTAAGAAAAGTGGAAGCTAACTGAGCGTAAGAAACTGTAACCGGAGGTTAGCAGTGCTTACCATCATGCAAACCTATGCATACCCACTTTCATCTGCTTTAAAGTGCCTTAATCACTCTGGATCCAATGGCCCATATTCTACCCAGCAACAAAATAAACTGGGTCTGTAAGGCTCAAACTTAGGACCCTGTACACTACAGTCACAGCAGTTAACCACTAGGCCATCATAAAAGTTGACATAAATTAGGTATCAGAAAACTAATTTTCACCACAGAAAAGTCAAACCAAACATGTGAACTGAATCTATGTACAGTGTGAAGTGGTATAACCTGCTACATAATATAAATATGTGAACTGGAGTACTGCAGTAAGGCCAGATGTGAGGTGTTATTGCAATAAAGTGTTGAAGTTCCCAGGACCCCATACAGCGTACATACACATGAATCAAGGATACAAGACACATATATAACATGTAATGAAGAATACATTAATGCCAAAAGGCAAATATCATGCAAATTGAATATTAAGCATTGCTAAGCATTGCACAGCACTGCTACCCAGACTACTGGCAGGATACTACCAGTGGGAGAAACAGTGTCAACCTGCAAAGTCTAATCTTAAACAAACGCATGTTCATCCCTAGCGGGACAACAATAAACATTCTGCTAAAAAAAAGAGTCCTTGGGGTAACATACCATGCCTTCCAGGTAAGCAAAGAAGGATATGTATGTTCACGGACTGAATGTGTGGGAAATCTGTTATGTATATCCATGGGGTGAGACAACGTACATGATGGGTCCCGAGAAGTGGAGAGTGGGCAATGCGTAGTGGTGTGGTGAGATTCAGATGGAACATGTAGGAAGGATGATTGATGTGGAGGAGGGAGGGGGTGGAGGGAATGATGGGTAAGACTTTATGGGCCGAGCCGTGCCGGGGTTGCATGGACCCATTCTAATGGGACCACCCCATGGAAGTAAGCGAGAAAGGAGGGGGGGACAGGAATATAACTGGGACATACCATTTCCCATGGCAAAGCATGGTATGAGTAATATGTATGTTGCATAACCCATAGAATAACATATATATATGAACTGGAGTACAGCTGCCACGATATATATATATATATATATATATATATATATATATATATATATATATATATATATATATAACTTAGAGTACTGCAGGAAATGCACATGTGAGGTGTCAATATCATTATGCATAAAGCAGTAGTCAGGTTAAGCAGCAAGAAGCAGTAGTAAGCATATGTCAGCACTAGTAAGCGAGTATAAGGCCGTGTGAGTGGGTTTATGCAAAGACAAGCACTACTAATTTCCAGTTACAGTATCCTACACCCAGTAAGCCTCTAAATTGCTTAACCTGTGTAGGCAGTGATTATCTCCATGCAAACCCACTTACAACTGCTCAAAAGTACCTTAATCACACTGTATCCAACGGCCCTTGTTCTGCCTAGCAAACAAATAAACTGCCTCTGCAAGGCTCAAACTCAGGCTCCTGCACACTATACTCACAGAAATTAACCACCAAGCCAACATAGCAACAGACTTGAATGAGGTATCAGCAAACTAATCCTCACCACAGGAAAGTCAAACCAAACATGTGAACTGAATCTATGTACAGTGTGATGTTGGATAACCTGCCACAAAACATAAATATGTGAACTAGAGTACTGCAGTAAGCATAGATTTGTGGTGTTATTGTAATAAAGTGTATAAGCTCCCAGGTCCCCATACAGTGTATGTATACATGAATTACAAACAGCAGACACATATATAACCTGTAATGAAGAATAACACATTGCAAAATGGCAAATATAGTGCTAATTAACTATTAAGCAATGCTAACCACAGCACAGCTCAAGTTAGTAAGTGTAAGCAATGTGTAGGTGAGCCAGTTCAATCTGCCTAGTGATATACCTCTTTAAGCAGTGCCAACCTCATGTAAGCAGGTCTGCCCATAGGTTAGCCTATTCAAAACTGGCCAATCATGAGGAAGTGCGGGAAAATGGCCATATTTAAACCCCACAGGTGGGAATACTACTCATAACTGGTTACAGCTTCCTACTGCAGGCAGAATGGCTGGTGTGGGTGAAGACACTTGATTTAGACCACAGCGCTGGGGCATCCAGGAGTCAAAAATCATGGTATGGCTCCTGGTAAAACACCATGATCAGAGACTACTGCAGGGCCAGTACCAGGGCACCCAGTATAAAACAGAGGCCTGGGACAGTCTCACCCATGACCTCACCAGTGCCACAGGTATCCCCCAGACTGGTGAGCAGGTCAGGCACCACCATACTGACCTGAAGCGGCGGAGGGGGGATGTACTGGAACAGTGGATCCAGGCGTCTCGGCAGATGCCCAGTGCCCCAGGATTAAGTACTCATTCTACTAAGTAGTAAATAATTGCTAGCTTGTGTATACTATGGATAGGCATGGCTAAATATCACTGCATTTCTCCGACAGCTGCAGATGAGCGGGCTGCGAACCAGCAAGCCCATAATGCTAGGCTGCAAAGTCTGCATCGCAAGGCAGGTTAGTAATCAGTCTGCATGTACTATCTAAAAAATAAATATAAGAGCCTTATAAAGTGTTGTATCAGTAGAAATAAATGTGTAGTAGTCTGTGAATAAAGGTATAACCCCTGGAGTGCTTCTGTTTACTCTTCTCTCATATGTTGGCGATCTGTTCCATACTATAAATAGTAATGCAGTGTCATCCACACCATGGCATGCAGATAAAGTGGGCATGAAGTCGTGCATAACAATGTTGGAAGTGCCAAGAGGTCAGTTATATTGTACAAGTTAGGGAGACTTAGATAGAAAACAGTTGAAAGCTTTACATCAGTTCCCTGATAGCACAGTGTACTGTGATGTTAGCGATAATATTTTGTCACACACAGCAGAGGGTTGAATCCTGAGAGTGCTGCTAAGTTGTATGCATAATCATACCCCTCAACTGTACAGACTTTGATACAATGTTCAGACAGAATGCTATATGCATACTTACACCCAACAGTACAGAATTTGCTAGAATGTTCAAAATATAAGTTGTATGCATAATCATACCCCACAGCTGTTCTAATCTGTCCAGCATGTCCAGATAAACAGCCCATATCACCAACTTGGTATCCTGTTCCCTTTAAAATCCAATGTGATATTCTAAGAATTGTAGGCAGCTGTCAATGACATATAACCGAAATTCAAACGTGTACATAGTCAGAGAATGTATATGAAAACAAACCTGTCATTCTAGCATCTCACCCAAAGTGTATGACAGCAACTCTCAACATATGTTGCATTAACACCTGCAGCCTGTCATGCCTGTATGTAAGACACAGGCCATGTATATAATAATTTATAAACATACCAATGTACAATATAAGGCCATTGTGTAGTGTAATAATACATGTAAGGGAAAGACCACTGCAGTGACTAAGAATGTTGTGAAAACTACAAGGATATATTAGTTTCTAATTGAACTCTCTTTCACCCCTACCATAAGTACATAATAACCCAATGACATTCCTCATCTGGTATGTGTACACTCCAAACTTTTGTTGGGACATATGTCCTAATGGTTTATAAATATTCATATTTGTTGCTATGCATGTGCCATGTGAAAATACACCCATACTGGTGGCCTGTTGCCATCAATGAAACCTGCATGCTCCTGTAATGGCCACTGTTGTTCAATATATGCATGTGTTCTGCTTGCTCTACAACTGTGTTAAATCTGGTGTGTTGGGTTAATGGGAATACTTATACATGCTGTTATAACCAATCCTGAATGCTGTTCACTGTTACTAACCCATATCTGTCATAAACCTGTGACAACACAGCTCGTATGGGAAGGCCGGTCCCAGCAGACCCAACTGTCCCACCTCATCTGGCCATGGCACTGGGCACCAGCACATCTGGGGCCCAGCCTGGGACCTCCTCCTCCTCCATGCGCCCTGTGCCACCTTCATGTGAAACCACTGCAGGGGATGGGGCTCACCCCCCCCACAGAGTGGGCGCGGAGGGGAACCTGTCACATGTCAACAGGTCCAGGCCATGGTGCATAAGGAGCTTGATCTGGAGTATCAAGCACAGCTACATCAGTTTGAGGGATGAGTGGCACTATTAGAGGGTGAGCCTGCCCCTCCTACACAGCCCACAGCACAGCCACCTTCGGGGCCGTGAAGGTGCAATGGTGACTGCCCATGGGTGGGGACCTCAGTCCCACTGTTTCCAGTTAGGGGATCATGGACTTGTGGCTTCCAAACACCCCTCACCATCCAAGGTGTTTACCCTCCACATGTGTCATATACTGGCCCTGTATGCATCTTGTGTGTTTTGTCTGTTAACCTACCCAACCTACCTCCCCAAATATACCTACTACCCCTCCCCAACATCCCATTCTCACCTGAAAAAAATAAAGGGCAATCTGTTCCCACAAAAAACTCTCACACCATACATAGCTGTCCATTTCGCACACATGTCCACTGGACACATGTAATCTGGTCTAATTGGCATCACAATGAATATATGTTATTATCACCCCTCTCCCAGGGGTTTGAGAGACGAAATGTACCTGCAAATATAGTGTATATGCACAGCTGTTGCTACAGAAGAAATGGGCAGCAATGGACCTTTCCTGCACCCTTCCTGCACATACCTAGCTGCTTTCCCTACTGCCTTTACCTCTTTGTGCCCTGTTTTTCACCACTGTCCTATCAACCCTTTTTTCTTTTCTTTTAAGGAATTAGCGCAGGGGTAAGTGGCAGTAAGCATTGTTAAGCAGCTGTAAGCGGGTCTGCGCAGGTGTGCCCAAGGGTAAGCTATGCCTACACAGGTTGAGAAATTTGAAGCTGACTGTAAGAAAACATAAGTAGAGGTTGGCAGTGCTTACCGTCACACAAACCCGCTTGCAACTGCTTAAAAGTGCCTTAATCACTCTGTAGCCAATGTCCCTTGTTCTGCTCAGCAACAAAATAAACTGCCTCTCCAAGGCTCAAACCCAAGACTGCCCACTCCATACACAAAGCGATTTACCACTAAACCATGGCAGATATACATAACTTGAAGTTTTCACAAACATATCATGCAGCACAATCAGTCAACAGTACAGGAAATGTATTATTATCACATCACATAACCTGTTAATGCAAGAAGTCTGGACAAAGTATGCCACACTGTGGGTACAAATAGGGATATATGTCAACTAATGCTCTGATACACTTAAAATGTTGCTAGTTACACAGTTATATGTATTAGAACACAAATGTAGAAGGAGATGAAGTCTGAAACACAAAAGTGTTGCCACTAATTACTGACTTCAATGCTGTGATCATCCATGACAATTGCCAAGTGAATGAGGAACAGGCCAAAATATGAGCCAAACATGCATGGACATATGGACAGATATATATCTGTAAATGTAGACAGATAGACATCTATATGTAGATATATATATTAATGTATGACTCACAAATAATCATATAACAGCGATTGTATATAGATACATAGATATGTTCATATGTATGTATATATATATATATATATATATATATATATATA
The DNA here is from genome assembly GCF_019279795.1 of Protopterus annectens. Taxonomy (NCBI): domain Eukaryota; kingdom Metazoa; phylum Chordata; order Ceratodontiformes; family Protopteridae; genus Protopterus; species Protopterus annectens. The sequence goes on from NC_056745.1 coordinate 754,184,940, forward strand.
GATAGATACATATATAGAGATATAACCTTTATTCCTATAGTATACAATAATGTATGCCAGTACTGACACCACATAAGGTTTGAAATATGTAATCCGTCATGAATTCAAGGCCCACACAAAACAGTAGATGCAAGCAATGTGTATATATACCATACTATGCTGTCCAGACCTTCAATTAGTACAACAGTAGAAACAGGATTTTCCTTCAGGATAAGTAACAATCAGCAATTACAGATGTAGTTCAGCAGCCTCCAATTACACCCTGTAGTCAAGCCCTAGGGGGAAAAGTAACACTTGTGTTTATGTCACAGTATCTTGTACATAACATTGCTTAACCTAACATCTCACTATCACACTGAATGTCCCTCTTCTTAACAGTTATATCACTGAAAAGGTGCCGTAACCTAAGTTAATGGCATAGAATCCCCTCCCATAAAAGGCTGTACAAGGGCAAGGAACACTGTGTACCACACACTTACCTCTGGAATGTACAAGGGCACATATGTGTTCTCCAGCTGTTGCCCCCATATATATGGACTTGGCCCAACAGTTGGTGTGAGAGTCCATGACATGACTGGGATGATAGCAGTAATGCTAGTGATAAATAATGATAGGCCATTACCTAACGACCCTTCCTGTATCACAGCAGGACAAAGACTGGCATATATGTGGAGGACAGAGGCAGGAACATAGGGCCATATTTGCATTATTGCTGTTACACACCCTGGAAATTGCTGGTGTTACAATTCATTGCAACATACCCTTATGCAGGGATACAACATTGAAATACAAATGGATGTAGCCATGTACTGATAGCACTCAACAGACAGAATGCCACAGATATATTTGGGACAACACCTGTGTAGTGCACAGAAAAAACAGCCAATCTTCCTGGTATCATATGGATAGGCCCACAGTTGAAAGCTATGCAGACAGACTATATCCCATGAAAAAGTACCATGTACACAGAAACCCTGTAAGAACAAGATACATTGCACACAACAACACTACTCACGCTGTCTGTAGGTCTGGAGCCTTACCCAAATGTGGATTTGGCCTGTGTCTGCAGGTTCTGCTGTAAGAGGTATTACTACCTGCTGTCTGTAACACTGATGTCCACACACAGGAAGGATGTCATCCATACTGTAAAGGTGAAGGGACAATGCCCACAGAAGGCAGCAATTTATAGTACAGGGTTGCCATGACAGTGGTTATCTGAAGTACTACACAGCAGGCTGCATGCAATTAGCAACTGGTGGACACTGACTGGTGCAGAGGCCACATCCTGATCATGTGCAATACCAACAAAAGCATGCTGCAATCTATTCAAACCAGCTCAATCATTCTACTGAGGAGACTGAGAGAGAGAGATAGAGGAGAAAAAAAAGAAAAATAACCTTCAAGAAAGTTCACAAAGTTCAGGGTTGCGTTACAGTGGAAACAGCATAACAGGTATGTGAAACAGATATGCATTTACTGGCATGTAGTATATGGCATAGATTAATAGGATGTATACTGTGAAAGGATATATATGTGCTATCAGTATTTGTTCCTGTAATGATGTTGTGCTCAACAACTGCTCTGGACAGTAGTATCAGTCCCTGTGGGCAGTGGGACATACCTGTCAAATATGCAGACCAGCAGAGAATGGCAAAGATGTGACCCATGATATCTGTGTTCTATAAATTACTGTGGCCAACGGATGGTGGAGGTATTGATACTGCCATGATAGACACATGGGTGAGGGACCACATCACCTGCAGGACAGTCATATTAAAGTATAGCATAGCATGCCCAACTGCCATAGCAGTATAATATACTTATCTAAAGTTTGTTACCATATATACCCCCTAATGTTAGTCTGTGTTCACATGTGACACCAGTCTATGTTGCAGCAAGGCAGAACAGTTCAGCTGTGAAATAAAGAGGGTACATGAGTGTGGTCCAGATGTTCGTATGCACCCCACATACAGATACATATATGTGTGATACATTTTCACAGCTGTGTATGTGTACAGAATCTCGGACAGTTATACATTTATATAGGTATATAAATAACACAAAATTATATCTACACATATATGCACATATGTATATATGTATACAGACAGATATATATATATATATGTGTGTGTGTGTATATGTCGACAAACACACACACACACACACACACACACACACACACATATATATATATATATATATATGTATAGATATAAAAAATATATAAATATATGTATATAAATATATATATATATATATATACATGTTAATACATTTACCTGCCATGACATGTGTGAGAGAACATCACACATCAATACACAACATACCTACACACCAGTACATGGCTGCAAGATGGAGTGTGGAGTGAGGTGTGTAACCCATGTTGGGAACACATTGCAATTGTATGAGATGGTGGGATATATATGTTGTTGAAGGGTATTAGGCACATATTGGCATGTAGGTCTGGTTGGGTGACAAACAAGACAGCATATAGGGCTGGTATATAACACATGTGGTGGTTAAACACTGTGGATGGGTAGTTACATTTGGAATGTGGAGGCCATTGATCCCCCACATGGGAACAAAGGGAACATGGTGCCCACCCATGGACTGTCATGACAGCATCTACATGGACATAAAGGTGCCTGGGCTGTGCACTGGGCAGGAGGGATATGCATGTTGAAACTTGTGTATGTATACTGCATGCTTCCAGGTGATGTAGCACATACCCCATGTCTCTGTGGAGCTCCTTATGCCCCATACCCACGACCTAACTGGGTGACAGACACGTTTGCGTGTACTCCATTGGGGGGGCACCATCCCCTGAGGTGGTTCCACATGAATGTAGTGATGAAACAGTAGATAATGAGGTTCCATGGTGGGCCATGGATGTGATGTGGACTGGTAACGTGCACATTACGTTGGAGTGGTGTTCCTTCTGGCAAATAACCCCTACACATACTGGTGTGTAACTGTCATGGAACATATGTGGGCTGTAATAGTCCACACAATCCCAGAACATGCCCAACAGCATGCATAGATATTTCCATTACTACAAAATGGTAGATGTGTAGCAATCACATAGCAGGCCTGCCACATGCAAATGTGGAAACATAGTGGCAGTGACAATGGCATGAAGGTGAAATACCTTGTAACAGCCTTGCAATTATAGTGTCCCCACAGGGAGCATGTCTATAACCACATAGCAGAAAGTGTTGTACAATGCAATATATGGCCCAATGGTACACATACCAGACACATACCACTAGCGCAGTGTGGAAATTATGATGGAGCTGATGTGGTGGTGGGATACTGATATGTGTATTGTATTATGGTAAACTTGACATATGAGTTGCTCAGACATATTCCCATCATTATGTCTTTCAGAGAGTATGACACACCCGAGGAACCCCACCTACAGTGCCGCTGAGGAGGAGATCATCATCACCAGCATCATCCACAACTATCAGCTGTTGTTCTCATGGACAAACATGGACCAGCAGGAGAGAACAGCCATGTGGACTAATGTGGTCTGCAGGGTGAATGAGGTGGGGATGCACAGCCATACTTATGAGCAGGTCCACCACCATTGTAGTGACCTGCTCCGGCAAGTACGTCATCATGCCGCTGCCATGCAGGGTGACCACCTTGATATGGGGGGGCCATAACATCCATCCCCCCTCACCACAGTGGAGGAGCTGCTTATCAGCCTGGTAGCACCTGCCCACCTGCAAGAGCTCCAGACTTATACAGTCATGGTGGTGGGTGCTACTCACACACCACACATTGAGCATGCAAGTGAGGTTCCAGGGCATATCAGTAGACTACTGTAGTGTATGCATCTGTACAGGTAGACCATGCATATGTGGAATGTGGGGCATGTTGCTGTGTAGTACTGATAAGAAGTAATGCATAAACTGTAGTACTGTTGACTTCAGCTGTTGTTGTACTGTAATATTGCAGACACCCTGTAGCAATGCCACAGCTGTGGCCACTGACATCAACTCTATCCCATGTCAATGTAGGTACCTCTGGGATACCAGCAAGGCAGAGGCTAGATGCCGGTGAGTATGGTTTAAGGGTATGCTTGGCAAGTCACTGTGCATCTCATAGCTAAGGTGTAGGCCATGTACACATCTAATGCACCTACCCATAATGCATGATGTACATGTGCACTGGCACAGCACACACCTTACTAATGGGATTACCAGTCTCAAACATATGCAATATACAGTCCATCTCAGACAACTGTGGCTACACTCCAGTGCACATTGCCCAGGCACAGCTGACATCTGTCCAACATGCACAGCTAAGTCATACTCAGAGCAGTTGAACATGCTACATATAATGACATCCCACTCCCTCTGCTAACACACGCTCCAGGGTCCTAAACATAATTAACACATTACACAGAATATACTGGAGGGATAGGGCCCTGTCCTGGGGAATCCCCACACTCTAGAGTGGACTACCTATACATGTCAGGCAATGCTACTCATTGGCCCTCTTGACAGAAACACTTGGCAATTGGATGGGGAATGAGGAATATACCCTGGGAAGCATGTCTGTGCCACAGCCTGACCGGGGCACAGGGGAATAACATTAGTGGGTGGAGCATGGCATGAACCCCTGTGGCTAGGCTTATGTAGGCCCCAGGACCAATAGACCAGTACTCACCTATGAACCTATGTGTACCACAGGCAACATCAGCCAGGGCCCAATCATGGTTAATAATGGTCTCTACACTCACCATAGGTACAGTACATTGTCTCTGCAGTTGGTCTAATGGTAGTCTACTACTCTTACATGCACCACTGATGATGACATATGTGAATACACATCAAGCATTCACTAAATACATGTCCACATGTGATCCAGGAACACACAGAGGCTGTGAGCAGCAGCAGAAACACACCTGACAGACAGAGACACATCCTGCAATGGTGTGTACACATGTGAGGTATGGTGCACAGTACATGCCAGGGTGCTGAACAGATGCTCAACAATGCTGTGGACATGGGTGCAGTGGGTTCCAGGGGGAGGGCCATCACCTACAAACAGAAGCCATGCATTGCAGCCATGTATAATGTTGGTAATGGGGATTGACTACAGTTGCACTGCATGCTGTTGAGCAACACATGTCCTGCATGCTGACATGTGTGTAATTACAGGTATGTGTGTGATACTGTACTGCATCATCCCCTGCTATTGTGTGTGTTATGGGGTTGCGGGAGCTGTCTGTAGGTGCTGTCTGGTGGAGTGTATGGGTTGCCATGTATGTTGACTGCATGTGTGTATGTCTGTGTGTGTGGCCATGTCTGCACACACACGTGTGTGTGTGTGTGTGTGTGTGTGTGTGTGTGTGTGTGTGTGTGTGTGTGTGTGTGTGTGTGTGTGTGGTTGTGTGTGTTTGTGTATTTACTGTTTAGCAGTGTTGCACAGGTCTTACAGTCTGTTCCCTGTTTCCCCTCACAGGTGGTGAGGTGGGGCTAGGTCCCCCGCACAGGGAATCTGATGTCACTGATACAGACATTGACCATGAAGATAGGTGTGCTGAGGCACAGGAAGGCTCAACAGGGGCTGCCGCTGGTACACCAGTTGATAACCCACACATATCCACACTGTCCACACACACAGTCACACAGCCTCTACACACCTCATCACCATTGGCCCTAGCTGAGGGACAGCCTATGATTGGCATGGGCCAGGACAGTGTGGTTTATATGGTATGTGTGTCAGGACCCAGCAGCCATAGCCAGATGTCTGGCAGGAAATCACACAGGCACATGTGCAGGGGTGCTCATAGGAGCACTGCTGGTCATCATGTCCCTGGCAGACATGCCACATCTATTTAAACCACACGCATGTTCCAGGCTGTCATGGAGGCACAGGCATGAATGGAACGGTGCACCAGGCAGGGTCTAAGGGAGCAGAGGGCTCATCACACCTCTGCAACTGACAGCATCTGTGATCTAGAAAGTGCCATCCATAATTACACTGAGGTCATGGATAGACAGTGGGTTGAGACATTGGAACTCATCCTCAATGTCATGTCCATGCATCAGGACAGGGTGGGACGGTTGTGATGGCCATGTGGACATATGCCAGCAACACCAGCAGCTGGAGGTCACCGTGGATGTCCAAACAGTCACAGCCGCTCCCGTAGTGGCAGTACCAGCCCCAGCACTGTGCGGGGGGGGTTGTCCACAACCCGTCATAGCAGACCACTTGCACATGGCCCCTGGCCAGTCTCAGGAGGGACCTGGATCCAGTGGATGTCTGTCAAACCCGGGGGACAGTACATGGTCTGGCTCTGTACCTGATACTGTCTGTAACACCCCTGTCAGGTACAGGTCCCATGTCCGTGGCCAGAGATGGTGAACTGCAAATCCTGCCAGGTACAGTCTGCAGCTTTCCCACAATTCTCCGTATAGGGCAGCCACATGGAGGAACTGTGTGCATGCAGACACACACACACATAAACAACGAATCTAGGGCAACCACATACATGCACACACATCACCAGTGGCCCATAACAATACTCAGCCCCCTCACGCACACACGCACGCACACACACACACACACACACACACACACACACACACACACACACACACACACACACACACATGTTGTCAATTGTATGGCTCAGCCTAGGCCTCTGGCAAACCAACAACACACCCTGTGCATATGATGATACCTGTGCCACTCCCTGACATCTGTAACATTAATGCAGAGACAGGCTAACATGGTTCTGATGCACAGGGTGACTGTACAACAGTGTAGCAATGGAATGATGTGTAGCATGTTCTCAGTAGTAAAGTGAAATGCTAATATCTTTAAAGGTGTAGCTGTACAGCCATGATGCATCATAGCTTTAATTAACAATGCTGTATTGTTGTCACCAGTATCTGTTCTGATTGTGTTGTGTTTGTCCATGTGCCACATGGCTGATGGGTGTAGTGGTGTCAGCAGGCCATCTACAGTGGACACCAATTAGTGTAGTGGGTGGTACACATGCCATGGCTGGGTACAACACACAGTGCCTTTGGTTAGGATGCAGTACAGGTACAGGACTGTACACACGGAGGTATTTCCCAATGCAGGCAACACATCTGTTACACATGTAATCCCACCAAGACAGGATAGGCACAACCAGACAGTGCTATATATGCAGTCTGCAATGTGGATGACATTGAATATGCTAACAGCAGGATGTATGTCCCTCTCCCCACTCTACTGCGATCCTCACCTAAGTAACATGTGTGTGCCAATGCCAGTGGCATAGCCCTACCCTTAAAAGGGTGTGAGGTGCTCAACTGCTGTGAATGGTGTAAACAACTAACAACCTGATTACATACACTGTACAGTATTACAGACAGCTGTTTGGGGGGATAGACACAACAGTAACTGCAATTATGGCAGTTGTGTCCACAACAGCCACACCTAGTGAGTTATAGCAACCCCAGTAGTGATGCACACCTCAACAGTGTGGAGGAGGGCATTGAAACATCTATGACCTGTGAAGAACTGTATGCCCACGGGATGGCACTTGTGGTATATTGGCATATCCAAATAGTACAACCTCTGTGAGTGAGGCAGCTGCAGGGTCCCAAAGAGCAAAGTATTCAAACAAAAAGAAAACAGGACCAGCATATAAGGCACCTTGAAAATAAATATATTGATTGAGGTTCTTGAAAAACAGTCTGGTTTCAGCAAATATTTAACAAAGCCTTCTTCAGTGTTTAAAAAAAAAAATTTAAACACTGAAGAAGGCTTTGTTAAATATTTGTCAAAACCTGTCTGTTTTTCAAGAACCTCAATCAATAAATTCATTTTCAAGGTGCCTTGTATGCTGGTTCTGTTTTCTTTTTGTTTGTATATTGGCATATGCCAAGCAGTCCTGGTGGAAACATATCCTGTGAATGGAGGTATATCCCATAACAACTACATACATTCCTACAAGCAGGATGGTGTACAAAAGCCTGCTATGATCTACATAGGCATTGTGCACCTCCTAACCCTCATCTACACCTGTCATTTTTGGGTTAAGGAGGTAAAACAGGTTCAGGTTGTATTCTCTGCCTTTGACAAGTTCAACATTGGCGGGGTCCCATGTGTTGACATAACCAGTGAAATTGGCCATGGGTTCATTGTTGGTATGTTCCATGTCCCTGCAGACCATGGTCATCAGGATACTGGGTGGTAGTTCTCAGCTGACATGGTGGGTTTGTGGATGTCCTGGCCAACATTGGTGAATCCATTGTCAGGTGTAGGGCTATTGGATTGTATGACGGAACCCAGCTACTTACTGCACCTGCCCAGGGGGTTCCTCCAAGCATGACATGTCACTAGACTGTACTGCATGATATGTTAGTAATGGCAGCCTTACATCCTACAGGTGGGATGGTGTACTGTTAACATGTACTGCTCTTGTCGTGTGGGATCCTGCTTATGGGATCTGCTCAGGCTGGTATTGTATTACAGGCCAGACATATTTGGCTGGGGGGGATACCTATCCATGCCAGATGTATGTTGTTTGGGTCTCTCAAACCCATCAATGGTGCATGTGGACATATATGTTGTGGTTACGTTCCCAGTTCCATCTAGAGATGTATGCCCATATATATATATATATATATATATATATATATATATATATATATATATATATATATATATATATATATATACACCTATATTGATATATATGTGTTCACCTCTGACAGGGGGGACAATCATTCCTTTGAACGGCCCTTTCTGCAAAACGAAAGGATTAACCCATCATTTCTTACTGCACCACAGTTAAGAGAACTGTAGTTCTAAAGGCACCTTCACTGACTCTCGAACTGCAAGTTGGAATACATATTGTAATGGTGGTGTCATGACTCCCTGCACCCTCCTCTGGGGGGCTGGGCCCCCCACAACCCTCCTACTGTGATATATGAACTTCTACTGTGCACTACAGTGGGATAGGCAATTATTCCCCATTCCCACTATAGTGGCATCCACATCCAAATTGCCTAATCTGCAATGAGCGAATGCATATTGACATTCGCTCATTGCACATTCGATGCATGTATTGCAGGATTGTGCAATGCTGAGAACATACTTTAGGCCTACCAGCTTCCGGACATATGGCTCTCTCCCTTTGAAAGGTAAGCCATATATATGCTGACATATATGCATTCCTAGTGCTGTCTATATGTGGACATGTGGATATATACATATATATCAATGACTGTATGCGTATCTATGTATATATATGTATTTATTGGCTTATATATATATATATATATATATATATATATATATATATATATATATATATATATATATATATATATATATATATATATGCATATGTATAGACATATGTCTATACCTATATCTACATATATAGATATATTATATCCATTCAATGATGAATATATATACACACACAAATACATCTACATGGTGGAATACATTCCCTGTAGTGTTGTATACCTGGGCTGGATGATATATATGTGGAAACATCACAAATATGCATATCTGCCATGGCTTTGTGGTAAATCACTTTGTGTATGATGTGCAGGGTCCTGGTTACGAGCCTTGTAAGACCTGTTTATTTTGTTGCTGGGCAGAACACACAAACCTGCTTACAACTGCTTTAAGGTGCCTTAATCACTCTCTATCCAGCCGGCCGTGTTCTGGCCAGCAACAAATTAAACAACTCCAGCAAGGCTCAAACCAAGGACCCTGCACACCCTAGACAAACCGATGTACCACTAAGCCATGACAGGTACACAGACAGTCAATGTTTCAGAAACATATCAGCTAGTCCTGTCATGCAACAGTGCAGAGAATCTATACCAACATCTAGATGTCTGCATGTGTAACTATAGTGCAACCTTAACAGATACAACATACCAATATATGTATAGATTCACATATATTCAAATATATATGTTGTTTTATTAATTCTATATACAAATATATCGCTATCTATGCACATATACCTATATATCTGTTAGCAGATAAATATATCTATATAGGTATATATGGCCATACATCTGTAGATCGCAATTGCAGATTAACACACACACCTATGTCCACATGCACCATTAATGGGGTTGAGAGGCCCCACACACTATACATCTTGTACGAATAGGCATCCCCCTACAGCCAAACACCTGCACCCTGTAATACACTACCAAGTTCAGTCTGCCTCCCAAAGGATATGTAATATGTGGACACCGTCAACGTCCCGAGGATACAGATACACATACATATATATGCTGATACAGATATATATATATATATATATATATATATATATATATATATATATATATATATATATATATATATATATATATATATATATATATATATATATATATATATATATATATATATATATATATATATATATATATATATATATAAATGTGACTACACATACACACGTAGATATATGTACAGTAAGATACATATGTAGGAGGTGCACACAATATGGAACAGCCAGTATGCCTACAGTTAACACCTGAACAACTGGCCACTGTATAGGCTACACATACTAATGGCAAATATTGCCTGCAACATATACCCATAGAAAGGTCATAGGAAAGACACCACACACAGGTTTGCAGAAATGGGACTCTTTAATTGTGTACCATAACGGTCCTATATGCCATATCATATAGCTGTTCAAATACTAACAACCATATAAACGGAGTACTGCAACTGTGAAACAGTTACACTTATACAGTAGTCTGGAAAGGTTCACAACTGTTGCAGTCCAAGCCAAGCCCTTCAGAATGTACAATAGTGCTGACAGACTGGACCACAGGGTACCACACAATCAACAGTATGTGCTACAGGTGTGTAGTTCAGCAGCCTCTATCTACACTCTGTACAAACTCCGTAGGAGGTCAAGATGTTTTGTGATCAAATGGGTTGTACCTGGAACATAACAAGGCATAACGCACAGAACAATCTGTATTGCAGGATGCAGTAGGCTCGCAGTACCCAAAGTCATGTATGTAATGTCCATACAGTTGGAGTATATGGTACTGTACATCCACATACCTTGTGGCAGCTCACCCCTGATACCCCCACATTTGTATAAGCCTAGGTCATTTATGGTGCTCCCCACCTGGACTCAATAATACAAAACCATATACCACTGTTACATACACTGGCCTCTGCAGTGCATAAGGGCGCACATGTGTTGTGTAGGTGACGCCCACACATATATGGCCCCAGCCCCAGTGTTTTTTTGGGGGATACAACAGCAGTGTACTAATGGCAGTATGATATACTCACAGCCCACTACAGAACAACCCCCAACAGCAAGATATATGTGCACAGCTTGGTATGTAGATGGGGGACAGAGGCTGGAACGCAGGCATATATGTGGAACACTGTTGCCATACACTAAGCAAGGTGCTGGCGTTACAGGATAGTCTGCAACATACCCTTAGTCAGGGTATTGAGGTTAGATATAGACATGGCTGTAGCCATGTAATGGTAGCATGCAACACGCACACTGCCAGTGTCATATTTGACACAGAACCTGTGTGGTGGATGGACAACACATGATAGGCATACCTCTGCCCAGCAAAAGGTTAGGCCCACAGTAGTGAGCTATGCAGACAGACTGCATTCCAAGGTACACTAGTATGTACACACACACCATGTAACACCAGTACGATGCAAAGCATTACACAACTCTACTCACAGTCTATCTGTAGTTCCTGAACCTCCTACAAATATGTGTCCACTCTGAGTGTGCATGTTCTCCTGTAAGAGATATTGCTACCTGCTGCCTGTATCACTGATGCCCACACACAGGACGGATGTCAATCACACAGGAAATGTAAAGGCACCACGGCCACATGCTGTAGAGAGTTATAGTGGGTGGTTGCCATGACAGTGGTAATTCAATGTAGTACACATGTAATTATATATATATGGCTATCTGGATAAGTATATGTACATATATTTCCACCATATGTCCTGGACATAGAGTGTAGCCGTACGCCAGCCCCTACAGTCCCACACTAGTAGTGCAAGGGGATGACAGCTATGTATAGCAGGTATATTACTAGACTGTTGATACTGTCATTAGGATTGTCTTCACAGACATGGTGTGTGTGGATGCTGACATCTGCTTATAACATGTGTGCCATTGGCTACTAACAGACATCCTAAGGAAATCATTGTAAGGTACCGCTGCTAGCATGTAATGCCCCATGTGAAGTGCAGCAGAGATATTGGCCACTATATGTGGAACTTCAGATGCAACCTGTACAGTCCAGAGGTATACACATGATCCCTTAGTGCACCACATGTGTAACAGGCCTGACAATATGGATGTAGACAGCCATGTAGATGGGTATAACACATAACTACTGGTATACATTTGGCACCATAGGTGTTGGATTCACACACTCCTGTCTGGCCTGACACATAATGGCCACTGGTACAGGGGTGCCATGGACACATACCACCCACTAGATATTGACATACATCTGTACAGCATCCCACTGCTCTGTTTGACATATATAACATTTAAATGAGGGCCAGCATCAGTACATCTGGTGAGTATCTGCACATAACATCTCACTGGTTAAGTACACTAAGCTGCTAGGCATGTAACAATGCACTGTGCAGGCTACAGGCAGACTGGCTCAACACTGGCCTACTTCTTGTATGGGGTAACGCCCATGTACCTGCTTATATAGCAGGCTCGACAGCCATGTCACAGCACAGGGTAAGATACACCTGTGTGAGAGTGCACAACCATAACCAATGTGAACACAGCCACAGCCACATATGGTAAGCTAGCATAATATTTCAGTATATGGACTATCTGTTCTACACCATCCTCATATGTGCCACTCATAGAATGACCCTACATATATTGGGCTGCTACACAGTTTGTCATGATACTGCCTGTGGTATGGGACATGTGTGTATGGCCCTATAAACATGTACAGCAAAATGGTACTGTACAGTGGGCAGCATGTAACATCTGAGAAAAGGGGAGGTAGAAAAATGACATCTGCCACAGTCTGTACACAGGCTGAGGTACCTATTAACAATACACACACTGTCGACATTCACCATCACTACACAGACCTCAGAACTGTACAATCATCCACAGAATGTCCAACTTATGTCATGAAATAGAACCACTACTGTACATGATGTGTAGCAATCTGATATATCACTGGCTTGTTTTCAGATATAATGACAGTATTTATGGTGTACAGCACATATGCACCACTTCATGCACGCCATATGTACAAAGGTTGACAGAGGTGTGGCTGACAGCACATACACAGGGCCAGTATAGACATGTTACTGTGATAACCCCCATATAATTTCCATTGTAACTGGGTTTGTTGCAACATATGTCCTATGAGGGATATGAAGTCGATAACTGTCACGGACTTCACCATCAGCAAACTGCAATCCTCACACTACCTTCTGCATTCCATGGATTGATGCACTGTGGCTAAAATATGAAACCATAGGCGCAACACTGCCTAGTCTGCAGATGACCCTGCAGATGGGGATTTCTCATATACATGGAACTGACATGTGAGGTATTGCGACATGTACAACAGGCATATCCAGACAAACACTGCTAAACGAGCATTACTCCAACTGCAGTATGGCAGCACTTACAGTCTGTAGTCAGGTTAGGCACATCCCCCTCCTGTTGGTTGCCCTCTTTCCACAGTGTATGTTGTTAGAGGTAAATCCCCAATCTATCTGGGATGCTGTTTCCCAAACATCAAATCTAGTTCCTGCTCACAGTGACTGCAAAGGCCTAACACCACCATGATGTTCCTAGGTATTAGAGTGTGTTTCCATGCAGTTGGCTATGGGATTGTTACCACAGCTTTCCACATGCAATCAGCTAGGGGAGGGATGAAATTTGTGCAGAGGCCATCAGTCGATCATGAGGATCACATAACATACACATGCTACTGCCTAAGCAAGGCAGGTGTGGGTCTCCACATCCACCAGAGAGGGAGTGGGGGAGGCAGACAGACTCAGATACATGTCAGGGAGGTGTAGGAGGGTAAAACTGAAGCATGTTTGTGTAACACCCCTACCAGCACAGGGTATCAAACCCCTGACAACTATGTAGTGCTATCACATTTCAATGCAGTTATTGGATGCACCACATGGGTTACCTGATTTGGAGCACTCAGAACATATATGTCAGGGTGAGTGACATCTGCAACAGGGATATGGTAGATATAAGGTAGGTGTCATACACGTGCCTGTCTGCATGAACATATGCTAGCATCAACACAGGCACACTCACACAGGGATGCACACACATTGACACACTTGGCAGGGCCAGGAGTGCAACTTATCAGTAGTGGGATTGCCATAACACATCAATGTGCAGGTATCACATGCACCACATGGGTCATACGGAGGCCATATGGGCAAAGAGTATGAGGAGATGTCAGACATCAGACAGCATGCTCCAGTATGCCCTGGGGGGTTGTAGTGAGTATAGATATGGACATACACATCATAAAACACACACACACATGTACACACAGGATGCCAGTTCTGACATGCATGGGTGCATGTCTACACGGGTGTGTGGTGGACAACTGTGCAAGCAGGCTGTACAAGAGTAGGCAATGGGTATACCATGGCATCAGGCCACATGACAATGGTCTGCATTGTGGCTAAGGGTTGTAGTTACTGCATTTGCCCACACAGGTGGGTATTGCATCCCCCATCCAGTCAGCTGGGTGACTATTGTGTGTAGCCAATGCTGTATACCACATGCCATGTATGTGTTCCTTAGTCCAGGATATGGATGGTGTCCGGGATGTGCACACCTCCCACATGCATGTACAGTGACATGTGGAACTGTACCTGGGGTGTCTGGCCCATGTTGTGAACACAGCTTATCATCAGTTGTGCCAGTCTTGCCCACCTGTGGCAGGAACTGGTAATGGGCAGCAGGTTTACCTTTCACCTACATTGATAGCATGCCAACAGCATTCCCTGATGTCAGTGTCATCTGTCCACACAGAGCATGTTGTCAAGCATGGTATGTCCATTGTTAGTCACATGTGATGGCACCACAGGTGGTGCAAGTGTCCATTGGGGAACATGGTGGAGGTGCACTGTTTGCATGTATGTGCATATTGGATGGATGGGCAGGGTGACATGCCCTCTGTAGCCCACTGCTATCACTGCATGGTTACTATCAGTGGCCAATATGCAGTGTACTACCCACATATTGGCACTTGCCTAGGCATGTGTGTGCGTATGACACATGGGTTGAGTGTGTGCTCTGGGTAATAGTTGGGTTGCTAATTTGGATTGGCTGACCATGATGTCACATGTATGGGTATGGCTTTGCACTCCAGCCTCCCAGCTATTTTACATCTGTTATCCCTGTATGGTTGACATTGTGATATATAGAGGGCCACCATAAAAGAAATAAGCAAAACCCCCTCCACATTGGCCACAGGTATCACACACACAAACACACACACACCTGTCATGTCTGGGAGTTGAACCCCTACCTAACTAGTTTAGTACACTGCAGCACTACTCAGTTACAGTACATGCCACAGACATTACCGGACTGCTTCTTCCCTAAAGGTGTATTTCACACTGACTGAAATCAGCTGGATTATCAAAGTAGGGCATTTCAACTGTACTGAGAGTGACTAGCCTAAAATACATTGCTCCCTACATAGACAGTACAACACACACAAAACATCCACAACTGTCATGTGTGGGTACAGAACCCCTGATCAAGGCCTATATCACACTACAGCATGGAGCAGTTATAGGTTGCACCTCAAGGATTACAGGGAACATTTTCCCCACAGTTGTATTTCACAATGAATCACATCAGCAGGATTGGCAAAGTAGGGCATTTGAAATGTATTGTGAGTGAGTAGCCTGTGATGCATTGCTCCACACACAGACATTGAAACACATGCAAAACATCCAGAACTACCATGGGTGGTGATGAAACCCTACCACAGTTCTAAATGACACTACAGCAGTACATAGTTACAGGACACGCTACAGAAATTACTGGGTTGTGACTTTCCCAGAGGTGTATTTCCAGGTGAGTGACATCAGCAGCCTTGCCAACATTAGGTATATGAATTCTAAGGAGTGTGTGTGTGACCTAAAAAGCATTGTTTGTCACTCAGTCAGAGACACAAAAAGTCTGGGGTTGGAACACCTACCTAATTACTTTATCACACTACAGCAGTACGCAGTTACAGGATGCACTACGGAGATTACTGGGCTATGATTCCCCAGAGGTGTTTTTCTAGGTGAGTTACATCAGAAGCCTTGCCAGAGTTGATATATGAATCGTATGGGGTGTGAGTGGCCTAAAAAGGCATTGCTCTCTACTCAGTCAGACACACACAGATTCACACACAAGCCAAGTCTGGGGTTTGAACACCTACCTAACTACTTTATCACACTACAGCAGTACGCAGTTACAGGATGCACTACGGAGATTACGGGGCTATGATTTCCCCAGAGGTGTATTTCTAGGTGAGTGACATCAGCAGCCTCGCCAAAGTTGGTATATGAATTGTACGGGGTGTGAGTGGCCTAAAAACCATTGCTCTCTACTCAGACACATGCATGCACACAGTTGCCAGGTCTGGGGTTAGATCACCTACCTAACTACTTTATCACACTACAGCAGTATGCTCTTACAAGATGCACTATGGAGATTATTCGGCTATAATTTCCCCAGAGGTGTATTTCTAGGTGAGTGACATAAGCAGCCTTGCCATAGTTGAGTATATGTATTGTATGGGGTGGGAGTGGCCTAAAAAGCATTGCTCTCTACTCAGTCAGACATATGCACACACACACACACACACACACACACACACACACACACACACACACACACACACACACACACACACACACACACACACAGATTCACACACAAGTGCACACAGTTGCCAAGTCTGGGGTTTGAACACCTTCTTAACTACTTTATCACACTACAGCAGTATGCTGTTACAGGATGCACTAGGGAGATTACTGGGCTATGATTTCCCCAGAGGTGTATTTCTAGGTGAGTGACATCAGCAGCCTTTCCACTATTGCATTGAGTATATGTATTGTATGGGGTGTGAGTGGCCTAAAAAGCATTGCTCTCTACTCAGTCAGACACACACACACACACACACACACACACACACACACACACACACACACACACACACACACACACATATATATACACATACTAGCCAGGTCTGGGGTTAGAACACCTACCTAACTAGGTTATTACATTGCAGCAGTATGCAGATAAAGGACATGCTGTGGAGATTACTGGGCTATGATTTTCCCAGAGGTGTATTTCTAGGTGAGTGACATCAGCAGCCTTGCCAAAGTTGTGTATATGAACTGTACGGAGTGTGAGTAGCCTAAAAAGCATTTCTCTCTGCACAGTCAGAGACAGAGAGACATGCACACAAACACACACTCACACAGTTGACAGGTCTGGGGTTAGGACTACTACCTAACTAGTTTATCACTACAGCAGTACGCAGTTATGGGATGTGCCATGGGGATTACTGAGCTACAGTTCTCCCAAAGGTGTATTTCACATTAGATGATCTCAGCAGGCTTGTCATTATACTGCTATGGGGAGGGTGGTGTGAGCATGGGCCATAACCCATTCATATAAGGGTTGACATGCCCCATGCAGGCACACACGAGGTCATATGCCACAGGTACATGTATACAGCTACTAGGTGACTACTTCCTTGTACAGTCATATTGCACAGCTGGCACATGAAACACGCTGTCATGCTGACAGATACTGGTGGCTAGTATCTGCAGTGAGTGACACCTGCACGTTATGTGTTTGGGGCCCTTTGTCTGTGTGCTGGGTGGAACAGGCCCAGATGGCTCTTTGTCACGTTCATCCTCTTCCACACATCTATGTCTGTCTAACTTTGGCTTATTATAATGTGTTATCCTTACATATATGTCTGTATTCCTATCCACTGTGTGTGCAAGGCAGAAGTGGTGCATACTGACATGTGTCTGCACTAAGAACTCCAACTGCCAGATATGTCTGGTCCACTGGTGTTTGCTGACATGGCCTTCATGTGTTTAAGTGCGTGAGCATGCCCAGTATGGCCTTTCAGTATGTTGTTGACTGACATTGCCTTCATTCCTCTAAGTGTGTGAGCATGCCCAGTATAGTCATCTATATTGCATGTGTCGATCAAGTCCAGGTAGTTTGTACTGCAGTGCTGACCTTTGTGTTGTACACCGACAGGTAGCATGCTGTGTCTGTAGGGTATACATTGGTTATTTGGCATTGACTACTGCTACATTTCTGCATAGCGGGGGGGGGGCACCTGACTGTTTCTACTTTTCGACACAGGGGTGGGGGGCACATCTGACTGCTACTATAAGTGTGCGTAGGATGGGGGGCACATCTTACACTTTTACACATTTGCTAGGACTGTACTGGTATGTCAAGTACACCATTTCAGTCTGTAGTCTTACCTATTGTGCTGGCTAGAGGCATACCAGTGTACTACAGATCTTAGCTTTAACTACCTACATATTAGTTTCTGACTTCCTAGCCTTCACAACTTACATCCCACTGGCTGGCCTGCTGTAGTCTGTCTGTGTAGGCCTGGGGTAGGTGTTACCCATAGGGCTCATTCACAGGCCTTAGTACAGCATTTGTTTGTGTTTGTCTACACCTATCCTGCTGGCTGTGACTGTTGTTGGGTATTTGCCCCCAACTGACATGTGTGAGTCACTTACCTTGTAGGTGTCTCAGTATTGAGAGTGGTGCTGCAGGGCTGCCTATGTCAGATGCACATAGTACACTCCCTATACATGGTTGAGCACAGGTAATGTCATGTTTGGCATACCTTTTACTGTATGTGCGAGTCGGAGAGATGTGTCATTCCCTGGGTCCCTACTGTGTCAGTGCATGTGCTATGCGTTGCCTCTTTGCCAAGGCCAGGGCATACTGGGCATGCCTCCTTCTGCCTACTGGGGCAGGCTCAAGTTGTTCTTCCTCCGAGTCACTCAGCGCCTGTGCAGACCTTAGCACTGGTTGGGAGCTGTGTGGCCCTGCCCTATGCTGTTCCTGCTGCAGCTGTTTTCCACAGGATCATATTGTGTAGCAAGGCACATACAAGGACAATTTGGGTACATGTAGTTGGTGAGTACTGCAAGGCTCCACCGGATGTGTCCAGCCACCAGAACCCTGACTGGAGCATCCCAAAAACACGCTCTATTATGATTCGTGTTTGTGCATGTGCCACATTATGGAGTACTTGTTCAGGTGTGTGTGCATTTCTGATGGGTGTCTACAGCCATGGCTCCAGTGCGTATCCAGCAACCCCCACTAGGTGACCGTGTGGGATGTCCTCATTGGCAAATGTTTGGTACAGCTGCATCAGATGTCAGATGTGGGAATCATGGTAGCTTCCAGGGCAGCCAGCACACACATTCATTATTATGCCCTGGGCATCGCACACGACCTGGCAGTTGATGGAGGGGAAGCCCTTGTGATTGATATAGGCCCTACCCCACTCACCTGGTGGTGATTTAATGCATATGTGTGTGCAGTCTATTGCACCCACTACCTCAAGGTATTCTGCTATTTGGTGAAAGAGATGCATATTGCTGGCCAACACCTCACCGGTGATGGGGAAATATATTTGCTCACCGACATGTCCTGACATGGCATCCAGGAACTGGTGGAGTACCCTGGATGCTGATGCCTGTGAAATCCCCATCATATCCCCAGTTGGCCTTTGGAAGGTACCTGTAGCTAGTATTCTTAGGTCTCTTTAAACCTCTTGATGTATTAATTGTTTGATTGATTTATTGCTTTTCATTTATTTAGTATAAAAGATGCAGCAAATTGACAGTGTGTTATTCCTTTGAAGGCTTCTTTCTAGCCGAGGTACCGGAAGAATAAACTTGCAGCATCCCAGTTCCTGTCCTGTGTTTTTTTGCCACTTTCGTGTTTTGGTTTTTCGTTTTTTTTTTTTTTTTTTTTTTTAACTTAGTAATAGAGCAAGGCATATGTGGTGATTGTATCTTTTTGTTGTCAGGTCCAAGACATAATGCAGAATGCTCTGTCTCCCTAAGAGATTTCTCAGATTAATATCTCAAATATTACTGGTAGGATAGTTTGCCGAATGACATCACTTCTTGTGATCTGACTCTAGTCCCCAGGTGAAACCCCCAATGCTGGAAGCTGGCAGTATTTAGCATTACCTGAGAAAATGCATAGACCTCAGATCTTTGACAGATGCTGGAAGTCATAAAACAATTGCATTCCTCCATGCTTTCAAAACCATTGATTATTTCACCCTAAAACAATACAGAAAGCTTCTCAGCACAAAACTCTGTGTTTCTAGCAGCATTAAAAACTGAAAGACACAATTTGTTATTGTGTAGCCTATAAAGTAATTTAATTTCATCTATTGTCCTAAAATTTGCTGGAGTGACGTTAACCTCATGTATTCTAGTTTCCACTGCTAAAATATATACATTTAGACAGTTACAATACTGCATGTACATGTCTGTTCTCCTCCAGTAGGGCATACTGTGGATGCATTTCAAACGCAAACACTTTATAAAGTACCTTTTCAGCACACATCTGTATGAACCAGTTTGATATACACATGACATACAGTTCTAATACAGTTGTAACACAACCATCGTATATAAATCATGTTGATATTCACAAATGACATATACTTATTTACAAAATTCCAAATAGCTGTGCTGGCAGTATCTTCCTTCATCACACACCCCCCCTTTCGAAGACTAAAGCTAGTTTTTCAAGAGCCCCTTGAGAAATGTTGCTTGAGTGGGATGAGCCTATCTGGGAATACGTTACCCCATTCCCTGTCTTGAGAACCCATCTGTGTTGGCATTGGTAACACCACTGCAGTGCTGCACTGTTATATCATATGCCTGTAACCCTAGGTTCCACCTTAGTAGCTTGGCATTTTGATGGCTTGCTCAATGTAGCTATGTTAAGGGATTGTGCTCTGTAACTACAGTGAATTTCCTTCCATAGAGATAAGGCTGAAATTTCTGCAGTGCCCATGCTATGGCTAGACATTTCTTTTTCTGCAGCTGCATAGCATTCCTCCCTGAGTTAGAGCTTATGGCTGAGATGTACCACTGGGTGCTCTTCTCCCTCCGAGGAAACCTGGCTGAGTGCAGTCCCCACCCCATGGTTTGAAGCATCCACCTGCACAACAAATTCTTTGCGGTAATCTAGACTGGCTAACACAGGGGATCCTCCTAAAGCTCCTTTAAGCTTCTGGAATGCCTGCTCACATCCTGGGGTCCACACTACCTTATCTGGCCTGTTTCCTTGTCAATTCTGTGAGGGGAGCAACTATGGTACTATAATTGGGGGCAAACTTTCTGTAGTACCCTACTGTCTCTAAGAATGCAATCACATGTTTTTTGGTAACAGGGTCAGGCCATGCCAGAATGGCTTTAACTTTGGCAGGTTCTGGTCTGATCTTACCACTTGTGTCCCAGGTAGGAAACCTCTGCCATATCCACGTGGCACTTACTGAGTGTAATGGTCAACTCTGGCTTCTGCAATCTGCCCAGCACCTTCCTGACATGCTGAATGTGCTTTTGCCAGGAATGGCTGTAGATGGCACTATCATCCAGGTAAGCAAGGGCAAAATTTCCTGCTCCTGCTAGGATACAATCTACCAGCCTTCAGAACATCACTGGGGCATTTTTTATCCAAAAGCGTATCTTCATAAACTCATACAAACCGAAAGAAGTAAAAAAGGCTGACCTCTTTCTAGCATTGAGAGACAAGGGCACCTGCCAGTAGCCCTTGATAAGATCAATAGTGGTACAATACTTAGCCCCACCCAGGTGGTCTAGGGGTTCATCTGTCCTAGGCATGGGGCAAGCATCTGACTCTGTGTGACTAGTTAATTCCCTGTAGTTCACACAGAACTTAGTGTTGCCATCCTTCTTTGGTACCAGCACCACTGGGGAGGCCCAGGGACTGCTGGATTCCTGGACTACCCTTAGTTCCAACATGTACTGTATCTCCTCCCTCAAAGTCTGTCTGACTCTCTCAGGCACCCTATAAGGGGCCTGCTTAATAGGCCTTTGGGGTAATGTATCCACATGGTGCTGCACCAGGTGGGTATACCCTGGTTTCCCAGTGAACATGCCCCCAAACTCCTGTAACACTGCTCAGATTTGTTAAACATGGGTAGGGGATAGCTGCTGGGACATTGCTACCCCTTCCACTGAGGTGTCAGTCTGAGCCTTACTAAGGAGACCAGTCACCAGATCTCCCTCAGATTCTTCCTGCCATCCACTGCAAATAATCAGCACAAGGGCCTTTCTATCATGGTAAGGTTTCATCATGTTAACATGGTACAGTTTGTGCCCCTGCCTCCTGCCTAGCAGTTCTACCATGTAGTTAACGTCACTGACCTTCCTACCACTTTGAAGGGTCCCTTTCAAGTTGCCTGCAGCTTGCTGTGTCTTATCAGAATGAAAACTATAAACTGCTGTCCCACAGCATACTCTCTGCCTCGAGCATTCCTGTCATACCAGACATTTTTCTGCTGTTGGGATTCTGCCAGGTTCTCCTGGGCCAAGCTCATGAGATCCATGAGCTTTGTCCTGAGGTTTAGGACATATACCACAACAGACTCCTTCTGGGATTCACACTCACTCTCCCACTCATTGCAAATCAAATCTACAGGTTCCCTCACCCTATGCCCATACACCAATTCAAAGGGTGAAAAACCTGTGGATTCTTGGGCATCTCTATGTAAGCAAACAGCAGATGGGGCAAAGATTTGTCCCACTCCCTCTTAAACTGGTCTGGAAATGCCTGTAGTATGGTCTTTAGTGTAGAGTTTAATCTCTCCACCAGACCAATAGGGTGG
The DNA here is from genome assembly GCF_019279795.1 of Protopterus annectens. NCBI lineage: Eukaryota > Metazoa > Chordata > Ceratodontiformes > Protopteridae > Protopterus > Protopterus annectens. Next base: position 754,207,913 of record NC_056745.1, read on the forward strand.
TAGGCATTGGTCTTTAGGTACTTCCCCCCACAGTGCTTCCACAGACAAGCCAGCAGGTCTGACGTAAAACTGGCAGCTCTGTCAGTCAGTATCTCTTTTGGGAAACCTACCCTGTTGAAAATCTCTAACACAGCATTTATTTTATTTATTTATTTTATTTTATTTTATTTTACATTTGTTAAACTGGTAAAGTTTGGCTAGGCAAGTAACCCGTTTTCAGTGGCGACCCGAGGAGATAAGCTCCATAACAATATTACAAAAAGATTACAACATTTTTTAAAAGATTTGCAAACAATATACAAAAAGTGAGACAGTTGCCAACAATCACAATTTCCAAAAAGGTGAATGTAAAACAGAAAACATTACATTTCTGAAGCCTTATTACAGACAGTAATATTAAACTCATTAGATATATAACTAAAAACCATTGTGGTATTTTCATTTGGTAGACGTAAGACAAGAAGACAACAGAATAGAAAACATTTGATCGAAGGCATGAGAAACTAGCCAGGAGTACTACAGGAGCATAGCCATTGTTGAGTAAGGTATTCCTTTAGGAGTTTTTTAATCTATGAAGATCTGTGTTTTTTAAGATATTCTGGGGTAATAGGTTCCACTGTTTGGCAACTTTGAAGGAGGAGAGATAGACACCGAAATAATTATGGAACTTTGTAACCTTGAGTATAAGTTTATTGGATGATCTAATGGTCCTGGGGTTGGTATTTAATTACACTAGGTTGGAAAGTGCAGGGCAGTTTTCAGGTTTGTGGATAATGGAGTGGGCAGTGGTGAGCTGATTGAGCAATAACAGATTAGGAAATTCAAGCCAGTGTAATTTTCGAAGAGCAAGGCAATGATGGGTCCTGTTGGGTGTATTAGCAGCAAATTTTGCTATTTTGTTATAGCAGGAATCAAGTAGATGTAAATCAGACTTGTGTAGGTTAGTGAAAAGTTGAGAACAGTAGAGAAGAGTAGCTAGGAGGTGGGATCTGGCTGTGGCTAGTCTGGCATTGTGAGTAAGGTAAGGTTTGGCCCTATATAGAGCACCAAGTTTGATGTGAACTTTCTTTATTGTGAGTGATATGTGTTTATTGAGTGTTATGTTGTTTTCTATGGTGAAACCAAGTAGTTTTGTTTGGTTACTGTTTCCATCATAGTGCCATTAGTGGAGTAGATGGAGAGAGAATGTGGTTTTGCTTTGGATTTCCTGTTGGAGAGGATCATTAATTTTTGTTTTGTTTGGGTTTAGGATAAGTTAAAGTACATTTAGATAATTTTCAATATCTAGTCATGACTTTTTCAATTTATCTTGGAGTTCTTGAGGTGTGGGAGAGAAAATAAGAGTAGTGTCATCAGCTCATTGAATAACAGAAGCAGATTTAGTGGCAGTGTTTAAACTATTTATGAATATAATAAAACAGAGAGGGCCAAGGAGGGAACCCTGAGGAACCCCAACAGAGACTGGGAGGAGTGTGGAGAGTTTATTATCCCATTTAGTTGCCTGTCATTGACTAGTAAGATAGCTAAACAACCAACTGAGAGCTACAGAGTTGAGGTTGAAGGAGGCTAGAGTGTTGATTAGTAGTTGGTGGGATACCATATCAAAAGCTTTGAACATATCAAGGAATATAGTAGAGGCTAGTTGTCCATTGTTTTTGAGGAGGTTGATGTAGTTAGTGAAACTTATGAGAGCTGCGGAGGTACTGTGTTTTGGATGGAAGCCGTGCTGTGGACTAGATAAGAGGTTATTTGTAGTGAGGTGGTCTAGGAGCTGCTTATGGATACATTTCTCTAAGATTTTGGCTAGGGCAATGGCCGATAATTAGAGAGATCTTTAGATGGGCCTCCCTTGTGGAGGGGGATGATGTGGGATATTTTCCATAGTATGGAGACATATTGTTGTGCAATGGAACGATTGATTAGGATAGATACGGGATAGGCGATGGAGCTTGCAGCAGTATTTTAAGAAGTCATTAGGGATTTGGTCAGCTGCTAGACAGGTAGGCTTTAGTTATGATAGGAGTTTTTTTAATATAAGAGGTTTGTATGGGTTTAAAAGAGAAGTAGTTGGGTTTAGAGTTAGTAGAGGTAGGCACTGTAAGGAGTTGTTAAGATTTGTTGTTGTTTAAAAGTGAGTTTATAGTTATGATTAAATGAGAGTTCAACCGGGATACTATACATTCAGTGCTATTTGTTGCAGATGGTGCAGGGTAGAGGTTTTGTCAGAGTTGGGGAAGTAGTTAAGGTTTTGCCAAATTTTTTGTGGGTTATTTATCTGTTTTTGCTGACAAGCTAGAAAATAAGATTTTTTGTCAGATAATATTTACCTCTTAGTTAGGTTTCTTAGTTGTTTGTAAGATGTGCGGTTTTCTGAGGTTTTGGAGGTTTGATAAGCAGTCCAGGCTCTATCCCTTTGTTTAATAAGAGATTTAGCATCTTTGGTTATCCAAGGTAGGTTTTTGGCTTTAGAGCAAACTTTTCTTGTTGGAGCGAGGTTAAGTATGTTGAGGAAGGTATCATTAAAATATTGTACAGCTTGTTCTAGGTGGAGTTATTTTAGAGGCGACCAGTTGCAGTTTTGAAGAAGGGAGTTTAAGATGGTAGAGGATTTTTTTCTTTTGTTGAGAATGTGTTTGAAAATGACATTACAATGCATTTCCTTAGAAGAAAGGCAGGGGAGTGATCACTGAGAGAATCGGAGAGGCACCCAGACTGGTGGGCAAAGTTGAGCTTATTGGTTAGTAAAATCCGAACAAAAACTGCTGACACCAATGTTAAATGACAACTCAATTTAATAACAAAACAATAAAACAAGCAGGAAAGCTTTCAGGTATCCAGTACCCTTCTTCAGTGCCAGTAACAACATTAAGTCTCCATTCTTTATATGCATTCCAAATTAATTACAAGTTAATTACACAGCCAATAAAAACAACCATTCAATTAATGCCATGCATAGCTATAAAGCAAAGATGCTTTAAAAACCCTACTTAAAAAAAAACACCTTTTAAAAAACAAATCATGGTACTTTTCATATATTCATTTGCTTTAATTTTAACACAGGCTTAATAGAAATCATTTGGTTGATACCAGGCGAATAGTCAACTCGTAGAAGTAGAATCCAGTTGTATTCTTTATTTTGCAATTTTGTATTTATGTCACCCCTTCTTATAGATTAGTCATAACATCAATGACTCTAAACTTAAAGTTATGAGTAGAATTCTTGGATATATGCTTGGCCAATGTGTTAGTCAAAAATTCCCTGTCTAATGTCTCAACTGTGTTCTGTAATTCTATCCTTTAGACATCTTGTAGACTTACCCACATAAAAACTTGCGCATTTTGTACATGTAGCCAAGTATATAATACTACTGCTATTATATGTGGCATAACATCTAAAAGTGAAGTTAACAACAGTCCAGTCATGGGGTGTGTAAAAGTATTGTTCTTTTCAATGTACATACAACAGCAGCAATTAAAGCACACAAAGGCACCCTGTCTAGCAGCCTTAATCTGCTTTTTATCTTGTGTATCCTTATAACATAAGCTATTCTTAAGATTAGAACAATTTCAATAGGTAAATAATGGTCTTTCATTAATGGTTTCACTAAATTCAGGCAAGCTCCTAAGGATGCCCCAGTTGTTCAGAATTATTTTCTTAATACCATCACTACATCTACTGTATGTTGTTACATACCGAATATTATTACAACAATTAGTATTAGTACTTCTCTCATGATCATAAGAGATCTCATTGAAATATGGTCAAGCCACTGAATCTCTAGTAGCCTAAACAACATCCTTAGCATTTGCCAATATTTCATCCTCATATCCTCTTTTTTTCTTTTTCTTTTTTTGGTACTTACGTATTATCACAACCAGATTTCCGCACTGCCATAATTCGGTATGTGTGTGTGGAAACAGGTTGCTTCAGCTAAGAAGTGGTCTGTAAGGAAGAAAACATTACTCTGTCACTGCGAGCATGAGCCAGGAAGAGGAGAGAGGGTGCGAATTTGTACCTCTTTGCTCCTGTAACTCCACAGTGAAGCTCCGCTTTGCAGTACCTGCATTTCAAAGGACGATGTCAGCTACTGGAAAATCCAATCATCAAATACACACCGTGATGTTAGGAGACTGTAAATCTCTCAAGGTCAAGGATTGCTGCCTTTCTTTGGTTAGGCAAACTGCTGATTTACATAAACTACAGTGAATGCTTTCACTTCAGGTGGCAAGAAAGTGTCACCATTTGTGCAGCACTGGACATAGTTTAGAAATAAAGCCTGAAACTCAAAATCACCTCTTTATTACAGGTACTAAGTGCACTTCCAAATACATGCTACTGCTGGACAGTGTGCTTTTCCTGTACTTTTTGGATGGTAGCAGCTTTCATTTTCACCTGAATATATCTTTCTAAATTGCCTCCCCCTCCCAAAAAAAAAAGGACCAAAACCCACACTACTGTGTGTGTATTTGCCTTCTCTGAAGGATTTCTTCCAGACACACAAAAGAAATCCGTTTGTCAGAAAGGCAGCAGGCATGACATTTCAAGCGTGCATCTGTAATGCACACTGAAAACAGGAAGAGGGTTTTTTTCAAATGTTTTGCCTTTCTGAAGGTAATGCAAAGTTAGCCGTAGCCAAACTGACTCTTACAGTGTTTCATGTTCTCGTTTGTGCGGAAGTATGCGAAGGTCGCAACCGCAAAAATCTGGTTGCAATAATACGCAAGTACCCTTTTTTTAAAAGAGTCTAAAGTTTCATCAAACTGTTCAATACATTCCAAATCATTAGTATTCAATCTAGTCACATGTCACTTGTGCCCTAATAATACCCTGTATATATGAAGGGAGTGCATACTTTTTCTATGCAAATACTTATTCCTCTGAACATCCTTCCTAAAGACTGATGTTTGTATTTGGGATTCCTCATGCCTGATGTTGACATCTAAGAATTCTATTTTCTCAAATGAATAATGCATTAAAAATATCAAGAAGTTCATTGTATTGTTCAAATAATCCACAAACATTGTTAATTCAGCTTCATCACCCTCCCAAATGAAAAAAACATCATCCACAAACCTTTTAAAAATGCTACTTTCTTAGCATACAGGTCAGGGCCCGAATATATGTTGTCTTTCTCCCAGCCACTTAAAACTATTTTTGCATAGGTGTTAGCCACGGGAGTGCCTAAGGCAACCCCCGAAATCTGATGGTAATATTTTTTATCAAAAGGAAAAATATTGTTTTCAGGTACTGTGTCTAATAATTCACAGACCATTTCTATCTGCCTCCCTGTTCCACGGTTATATTTATTCAGCAATTGCCTAATAGCTGCAATACCATAACCATTTGGTATCATAGTAAAGAGTGACTTAATGTCAAGAGTTACCATTATAAACTTATTTGTAGTTTTTGTTTGGAACCATACATTAAATTGCTGTAAAAAGTCAGCTGTGTCTTTGATGTAACTCTTGACATATTTACGATATTTGCTTAATTCTCCTTGCAAGTATGTAGATACAGGCTCAGTTATCCAGCCTCGCCCCAATACAATGGGCCTCATTGGTGGCTTGTGGATCGATTTATGTATTTTAGGTATACCATACAAAATAGGGAGGACTGGATGGGAAACAGTAAAGTACATAAACATGTCCAAAGAGATATCATTCATTATTTGTACGTCATAATAATGTATTGACATTGTTAATATACTTATCAACATGAATACTATTAATTTCTTCAAAGGTTAATCTATCATTCACAATTTCAAGCACACCATTATAGTAATCACTCTTATTCATTATTACAATTGCCCCTCCCTTGTCAGCCTCTTTTGTTTTTATTAATTTCCAATTCATATAGAGCTTGTTTCTCTTCATTGGTTAAATTATACATATGCTTAAATTTTTCATTTTGATAAAAACTTCTAATTTGTGTTTTATAAATATTATGAAAGGCCTGTACTATGGGATGGCTGTTAGGAACAAAGGTGCTACCACGTTTATATACATTGTTGCTACTAAATTGTGAATTACCATATAAGAGTTTTAAATCCAAATTGTGCACAAATATTTTCAAATCAGTCAAAGCATTGGCAAGTTCATCCACACTAGATGGTATAAATTTTAAACCCTTTTCAAGTAAAGATAGACGTCGAGAGTCAATTATCATATCAGACAAATTTATATTACAATTACATTCAGTACCTATTTTCTTGTTTTGTTTCTTGTCCTGGGACCACTCCAACTCCTGTCCCTGTTCATTCTCTGCTAGTGTCCTCTCTGAGTTGTTTGTTTGTTTACATTCACCTCCTCGGGTAATTTCAGATGAATGATCTGTTTGGATTGCTGAAAACCCAACCTGCTGGTGTCTCAATAGAATTGTCGGTAATAGTTGTTAATAAAACCTGAGCTGGGTTTGTAGCCGAATAAGGAATCAGAATGGAGCTTTCTAATTGTTGGCCATGTCAGGTGGTTGTTATTGAGTATATAAATGTTAGAGTTGTTGAATGGTGTGCACACTGAAGAAGGGTTTTTTACCCTAAAGCTCTGTGATTGTGAGTTTAATAAACTTTTTTTTACACTTTGAGTGTCTGTATTTCTTTGGAGTTTTTTTTTTGTTGTTGTTATGACTCTTCACTGAACCAGTAATCAAGAAGCCTCAGTCCTCACCACTGGCAACAGTGGAGGATGTTCACTGGGAGGATGACAGTTACATACACAGTATTTCCAGACGCAGCTCTCTGCATCAAGTGCAATATCCCTTAAGAGCACACAGAGACCACAGTCAGTCCAGGGCTGCTTTCTCACTCTTTCTCCAGATCCCCAGTAAGACTCTCCACTGGCACAGCTATAGAGTTGAGTCCTTATCCAGAGTCCCAAGCCAAGTCTTCCAACATTCTGTCCGACAAGTGCTTCATGTCAATGCCCAATTAGCTGACACACACACTCTTGGAGATTTGTTTTACACACACACACATACACACACACACACACACACACACACACACACACACACACACACACACACACACACACACATGCAAATGCACATGCACACACAGATGAAAGGCTGGTACAGGTTTAGTAGCCATGACTCCTTCTGCCCAGACTACAAGGTAGTTACCACTGCCACCAGAACCCCTTATCAGCTGCTTTAAAGCCCTTAAAGGGTGTACAATTTTACTGTCCAATACTGATATTAATACAAATGGTAGTTTGACTAAGAACAAGGCTGTTAGGAGTAGTTCACACAATGTCACCAGATAAACATGGAAGTACTCTCAAAACTTAAATATATCTACACAGATCAGCTGCAATGAAAGGGTAAAATATATTTAATAATAAATAATAAAAACACAAGATAATAATAAATATATATTCACACTGCCACCAGAGTTCAAAACCACAGGAAATATTTAAACAACATTGCAGGACAGTCTCAAATAAATAAAGCAAAATATTTAAACTAAGCTTCACTATATTCCTGACTGTATCTGTGAGAATTATACCATAATTTAAGAACTTACTAATAGGGCAAGGCAGATGTGGTGAGTTGATCTTGTTGTTGGCAGGTCCAAGACATAATGCAGAATGCTCTGTCTCACTAAGAGACTTCTCCAATTAATATCTCAAATATTACTGCTGGAATAGCTTGTAGAATGACATCACTTCTTGTCATCTGATTCTAGTTCCCAGGTGAAACCCCCATTTCTGGAAGCTGGCAGTATTTAGAATCTACCTGTGACAAAACATAGACCTCAGATATTTGCAAAATGCTGAAAGTCATAAAACAATTACATTCCTTCATGCTTTCAAGACTAGTAATTAGTTCACCCTAAAAACAATACAGAAAGCTTCTCGGCACATACTCTGTGTCTCTAGCCACATTGAAAACTGAAAGATGCCATATTTTATTGTGCAACCTATAAAGTAATTTGATTTAAGCTATTTTCCTAAAATTTGTTGGCCTGAAGTTAACTTCCTGTATTCCAGTTTTCACTGTTAAAATATTTACATTTAGACAGTTACACTAGTGCATGTACATTTCTGCTCTCTTCCAGCTGGGCACAATGTGGATGCATTTCAAACACAAACACTTGATAAAATACCTTTTCAACACTCATGTCTGTACCAACCAGTTTGATATACACATGACATACAGTTCTCATACAGTTGTAACACAAGCATCTTATATAAATCATGTCGATATTCATAAATGACATATAATTATTTACAAAATTCCAGATAATTGCGCTGGCAGTGATGTGGTCCATTATGCTTTGATCTTCATTACATTTTAGTTGGAAGCTGACTTTGGTGTGCTGGTTCTTTTGTGTATCAGTATCTCCCTTTATCACACACCCCACCTCCTTCCCACATGAAGACATGAACTTCATCAGAGTAGATGTGTTACGAGAAGCTGCCCAAATGCATGTCACCTCTGGCCACATATGTTTTTTTTTACCCACCCCCTACCTCTGACATTCCTTCTGAGTACTGGCCTCCACCAGATCTCAGTGAAGAATTGCTCTTCTCACTCCCTACTTTCCAGGAAAGGTACATACATCCTCCCTACCTGTGCCATCTGATGCCTGATCCCCTAATTGTTTCACATATATCCTCCCTACCTGTGCCATCTGATGCCTAATTGTTTAAACTTTGGTCACCTGGGCTGTAGTAAAGGCTTGACCCTTCTACCACAGTAGTGATTTCACAAGTGTATGAGTAGAAATGGGTAGAACAAAGAATAATGTAATACCTGTGGTCTAAATAAAATGTATAGCAGTGTACCGAAGTCACCTTTTTTAAAACTACAGCTTCCTACTTTCGTACTCAGATTTAGACTTTGTGTCAGTTTTTATGTCAAACATATGATTACTTGATTGAAGATACATTTCTGTCATTAATTTTATTTATTTTTATTTTACTTTGTCTCTTCAGTCACTGTACAATGTTCTACAGTAGATGGTGCACTGGATGCACTTTATACCTTTCAACTGTTCAGAGCATGGAATCTGCATAGAGCTCTAAATAATGGGGAGGGGCCAAAAATACAGACAATTTTTAAATGTTGTAATAAAGTTAGAAACTTGATAGGGTATGACATCTGAAACCCAAATATATTTCATTATTTTCTGACTTTAATCCTCAATGATTTGCAAATGATTTTCCAGAAAATCACAATTTTATGAGAAACATACCAAAGATATGAGGGTAAAAATCTGGACATTCTGCAAAATTCTGGACAGTTGAGAGGTATGATGTACTTTTAAAACTTCAAATATGTTTGTAGATTTTATTGAACATTTTGTTAATCATATTATCATTGTCAAAGAGGTAATTTGTTTTAAGTTTTTAAATGTTTTATGGGAAATGTACATTTAAAATTGCTGAACACTGTTACTGGTATTTTTATGATCAATGAAATCATGATTCCATTGTACACAATATATATATATGTGAAACATTTTAGATGATATAATGTTTCTACTATACAATAGCATTTAGAGGCCTGGTCAGATAATTTACAAAGTTACACATTATTGTGTAGCTTTTTGCTAATTTAAAGATGATAAAATGTATTTTTAATTATAAGAGTTAGTTTTAATGTATTGGCTATAACAGTAAGCATTTCAGAAAGAGTTTTAGTGTGAATAATATATTATACATTTTTTGTTGTAAACTATATTATTTGATCAATAATATTCCTTCTGGCCAGCTTAATCAGATTACCTGTAACAATTGTGTTGATTCAGAATATATTGTTATATATGTGTTTCAACCAATAATGTGACTTTTACAAACACTCAGATTCTAGATATGTATATAAATATAAAGGCAATGTGCATTGTACCTCTGAGAGTCTTAATTATGTTTAAGTATGTTTTGATATATAAATTTGAAACATCCATTGTTGGAAATGCATATCTGTGACATTAAGCTCTAAATATTAAAATATTAGAATATAAATATATCGGAATATTGGAATATCAGAGGCTATAAGAAACAGAAATAATAACGCCTCTGTGAATCCTAACCAGGATGTAGTCAAACAGGTTTCTTTTCTCAAACACCATACTCTGTCTTGTCAGAGTCACAACTGTCTAATAGAACAATTCCTCTGCCTGTTGATTACATTCCCTTGTGGATCAAATTTCATGCAGTTTAGATCTTACCTGGATTAAACTTGTTAGACAATTAGTCAATATATTTCTAATAAGCTGCTTGACTCTTTAAATGGATGGCAGCAAGACATGCAACTATGCATAATGTATTATCTTGTGAGGTTTTTATGCATTCAAAGTAGCAAGTCTGTAGGCAACGCTTACTTCAGCGAAGGTTTCTCAGTGAGATCAGTTTTATAGATTTTTATATAGCCCTGAACTACAATCTAAACATAGGTTATAGTAATTAGAGGGGTGCAGTGTTTGTTCTTTACGTAAGAGTCATGGAAGCTAATGTTCCACTTCATGAAGGTTCTGTCTTCCAATCTAGATTATTTATTTCCTTTGTTGACAAGGTAAATGAACTGGACAATATTCATTAATAATCTGGGCCAAATGGCAACAACAAACATACAGGAGTATATACATGAAGAAAAAAATATATAAATACACAATGGTGAACTAAATACATAAAAACTGTTAGGTCAGCATTTATTTTACCCCAAAACAAATATAAATTTCCAAATAAATCTGAACAATAAAAATGCATTCATTGAGAAACAGAGCAAAAAGAAAAAGTGATGAGCATCAGTATAATGATGGTGTTGATTGTCCTGCAATATATTTTCTAATAAAAAATATTTATGGAGCTTTAAAATTGTATCAGCTGTCATTGAATCAGTTCTTGAGTAGCAAGCAAATTGCAAAGTAGTCCTGTAAGGGTATATACATATAGAGTGGCATTTTGCTAATGTGGTTTAACTGGGATACCTAGGGCAGCTGCATTTGTATCTGGCTCTAAGGTGAGATTTGCAAAATGCTAGATGGCTGTCACTATTTTTATTTACTTTTTTTTTTTTTTTGTGGAAAAGCATTCCATGTGCTAGGAACAATTCTGCTAAATGCTTTCTCTGTGGCAGCTAAGTTAAATGGAGATTTCTGCAATTAGAAGTTCTCCTGACTTTTCACATTGTAAATAGAATTTCTAATGAACAGTTTATTTATAAGTGAAGAGCAATACCTGTCATTCATTAATATGATGATGAGTATGATGGAATGGGTGTACACAGTGGGTTTCACTGACGTAAACACTGCTGACTTAAATCATTTCGATTTTTTGGGTCTAAAACAACACTAGTAAGAAAACATATTTGAAAACAAATATGTTTTTTAGGTTCGCCAAGTAGGGCCAGATGCAGCACAAGGTGACCTAGGCAGCTGCCTAGGGTCTGGTGTTAGCTGTGTGGCTGTGTGGCCTGGCCACACAATGTTAGATAAAAAAAAAGAAAAATCTTGGATTTCAGTACTCTTAAGTCTGAACATCCTGCAACCATACACAATGTCTATTGCTCATTTCAGCCAATGGCAGGACTGCTACACAAGCAACAACTAAGATGTTGACATCCTGGGGAATTTGATTACTGTTTTCAAATTGAGAACAAGGTGCACGAAGTTGCTGTTGCTTAATTTCTTTACACAAACACTCTTGAGATGTACCTGTCTAGACAGTGTGTGTGTGTGTGTGTGTGTGTGTGTGTGTGTGTGTGTGTGTGTGTGTGTGTGTGTGTGTGTGTGTACCTTAGCTTCCAGGGAGAGCCTTAGTCCTCCATATTGCATCACACCACCAGTATCACATAGACATATTAAACCAGCACCAGCAAAAAACACACATAAATACACAAAAACATACTTGGAGGCTCTAAATAAAAATCTGCAAAAGCAACAGAGACCTCCAAAGCAGACATCCAAGCAACCTCCACCCCACAACACAAATCATGAAACACATACTTCACAAAACCAGTGTGCCATGCAATCACAGCCCTTAAGGCAAAATAACATACTCAACATACTAGTAATAGGTGACTCTATAGTCAGGCACCCTGATGTCCCACTCACTAGGCTGAATAAGGAGAAGGTTACTGTTAGCTGCCTGTCGGGTGCTAGGATCCACCACATAACACAAGCACTCCGGTCACTCCAGAACAAGTACAAATATGACTCTGTCATTGTCCATGTTGGTGTGAATGACCTGAGCCATACCTCCCTGGACTACATGAAAAGAGACATGGAAGAGCTTTCTGATCTTGTAGCCCAGGCCGGTATGACCCTGACCCTGAGTAGCATCCTGTCCTCACCAAGAATGATACCACAGTATAAAGAAAAAATGATCAATTTCAACAATTGGCTAAGTTTCTGGTGTCATTCAAAGAGGAATCCAGTGTCTGTCCACCTGGGATGACATGCTTGACAAGCCACGCTGCTTCACTAGAGATGGCTTGCACCTGTCACCCTTAGGCTTTTGAATACTGGCCAAGGCTCTTGCCACCCCCATAGTGCCTTTTTAAGACAAGGCTCAAAAGACAAACCCACCGCCATAAATAGCACAAGTAACAAAAAACTGAGGGTAATGCTACTCAATGCCAGAAGTCTAAACTTCAAAATGCATGCGGTCGAGACACTCCTCAGTATGGAGAAAATTGATATATGTGCAGTAACAAAAACCTAGTTTAAGGCTCCAGAAAGCACCCCAGCACTACCAGGCTATAACTCATACCATACATTTTGGCCACAGAACCCGGACAGAAATACAAAAGTCAGGGGCATAGCCATATTCATTAAGGATACCCACATCTCCAGGTTAGTGGCACAGCACGATAATTCAGAGATCATCCACATGCAATTAACAATGGGCAAAACTGCAATTCATATTGTATCTTGCTACAGATCACTCACCATGTCCCAGGACCCCAATTCTGCATTTCTGGAAACACTGGGAAATATAAAGGTCCTACCAAACACCCTAATATTGGGTGATTTCAATTACCCAAACATTAATTGGGAGAACTACTCAAGTACTAACTCCCTTGCCCAACATTTCCTAGAATTTATAAACTCAAATGCCCTGGATCAACTGGTCAACACTCCCACCAGAGGTTACAAAATATTGGACCTGGTCATCACCAACATAGGCGACCGGTGTTCCACACCGGAGGTCAACCCCTCACTGGTTAGATCTGACCATAAACAAATCACTTTGGATATCCACATTCCGTCCCCACCCCCAGACAAAGAAACCACCATGAAAAACTTTTCAAAAGCAAACTTCACGTTACTTAAGACCGAGGTGGAAAGCTTCAAAGCCCCCATGCTAAAGGATAACATTATCCAAGCTGCAAAATCCTTTACTAATGCATTCTACGGGGACCTACAAGAATGCATGGATCATGCTATCCCAAGCAAAACCAAGACTCACTCCTCTAAGAAAAGGAAACCTGTTTGGTAGACTCCTGCCATAAACAAGCTATACAATAGTAGGAGGAAACTAGTACAGAAAAAAGTAAAATCCCAAGAAGGGAAGACATCCCTGATCAATATCAGCAAGAAACTACGATACCTCAGAAAATCATCCAAGGCGAGTTTCAAAAGAAAAATTGCCAAGGACTCCAAAGATAACCACAAGGCATTCTTTAGTTATGTCAAGAATCTAAGTGGCGATGCTAAGATCTGCTCGGAGTTAGTGCAGAATGGTACAAAATACAATGAACCGACCGATATTGCCAACATTCTGGCAGACAGGTTCAGTGCAAACTTCACCCCCCTCTCACCCCCAAAATGGCCCACAACCATACCAGAAGAATGTAGAGCTCCTAAAATCACAGACAGGTTAAAACAGCCCTCTCCAAATCCAAAAACACAGCATAAGTGGGACCAGACAGTGTCCCAGGCTGCGTCCTACATGAGCTCAAAGATGAACTAACCCCTCACCTAAACACACTGTTCAAACTCAGCCTCTCCACGGGTTACATACTCATAGAGTGGCACACAGCAACAGTTATGTTGCTCCACAAAGGTGGAGCCACAAAAGATCCCGGGAACTATCACCCTATAAGCCTGGCTAGCTTGGTCTGCAAGGCTATGGAGCGCATCATCATGGAACTCATTAAGAGAGACATTGGGAACCTCCAAACACTGGACTCTACCCAGTTTGGCTTTGTTAAGGGCAGATCATGCCTCCAAAACCTGGTGGACTTGTTTGAGACAGTTACCAAGACTATAGATGAGGGAAAGGTGGTACATACAGCCTACCTAGACCTTGCAAAGGCCTTTGACACCATTCCCCATTTTGGTATTATAGACAAGCTCACCAGCCTGAACATAAACCCCTACGTCACAAGATGGGTTGCCAACTATCTCACGGACAGAACCCACATGGTAAGAGTTGTGGGAGCTAGGTCTGACTCTAAACCGGATACAAGTGGCATTCTCCAGGGCTCAGTCCTAGGACCCCTACATGTATACCTTTTAGAGGTACAGGCAAGCACAGGAGGACTATGGCTGACCAAGTTCACAGACGACTGCAAACTAAGGGCTATAATTGACTCTCTGGCTGACACAGACATCCTCCAAAAGGGTCTTACTGCGATGGACACCTGGTGTCAAAATCATGGCCTCAAGCTAAATGCCAAAAAGTGCATAGTCATCCCCTTTGGAAAAAACAAAGTACTCACTAACTACCACATAGGTGGTAGTCCCCTAAATATGGAAGATGTAATAACGGATCTGGGGACCCAAGTAGAGAGTAAACTCTCCTTTGATAATCACATTGCCGAAGTGGTTAGAAAATACTTCTACGTGTCACAGCTTATCACAAAAGGGTTTGCATCCAGATCAAAAGAGGTCATTGTGTCCCTCTACTCATTGCTCATCAGACCCATCATAGAGTACAATGCCCCATTTGGGATGTATCTTACAAGACACCTGCAACAGCTGGAAAGACCACAGATGTACCTTACCAAGAGGATCACTGGCCTCAAACAGATGCCCTATGCAGCTCAACTGAAGAAACTCCAGCTGTACTCGGTTGCATACCGCCTACTCAGAGGTGATCTCTGCCTGACATACAAGGCCATGTCTAACCCAGAACTGATGGACATGCTCCACCTAAAGAAAAGCTTATCCCCTCGAGTCTCACGCTCTAGGGATCTAAACCTTACCACAACAATAAATATAATGTGCTGGAGGGATAGATTCCTGTCACAGAGACTTCCCATGTTTTGGAACAAGATTCCAATCTACATTAGGCAGAGCTCCTCACTAACACTCTTCAAGAGAAACCTTGACGAGTGGATGGAAAACAGAAAGTTTACCCTGGGGAATCACTTCAGTGGCTCTGCTGGACAGAGGCACAGGGAACTAATCTAAGGAGGTGGCGAAAGCCAACACATTCTGGCTAGGCTTGTAAATGCCTTCGGGCAGATGGCCTAGTACCTACCTATGAACCTATACCAACTGTTGACCTTCCATTAACTTCTTTTTCTTTTTTTCCTTTGGTAAATAACTGAGAATTACAGAAAGTCAGTGTCATTCACTAATAGTTCATAGTATTTGCGGTTCATAAATTACATGTTGATGCAAAGCCCATTGTTCTGTTAACTTTTTAAGCAATTTAGAGTAGTCTGCTCTTGTTGTCTCAAGCTTTGCACAACATCTCTGATTTTGCCTCATATTTATGCCCTATCCTTGAGCACGTCCCTTAACCAGACAGTGAGTTGGGGCAACTAGAAATTTGGGCTAGGCTACTCAATTGTCCAATGAGCTGCAAGTCTAGTCCCTATATACTTACAGTATAATGGAAAGAAACTGATTCTATTAAACAGGAGCATCATCATTTGACCCATGTTCTCTTGTTGTGATCCCTGGTTTCCTTGTTCTCTTGAATATTGACAATGTGTTTATTATTTAGTTGTGAATAAATCAGACAGTATAAAGTCTAGAAATTCAATGTTTATATTTTAACTGTGAATGCAGTTTTAATTGAGTTTGTTTTTGCAGGCTAACAGGTGTGAAATGCACTGTGTGTGGGTTACAACAATTTGTCTAGCACTTAGTGCAGATGAGTAAGGCTACAAGTTGTTAAAGAGCTGCTTACTGTGGTAAAGCATTTTGATCCCCTCACCCTTCATATTTCTTCTATGTGACTCTGTCAAGTTACATCGCCAGACAGTACTCCTAGGCTGCTTCTGAAAAGGGACACTCTATCAGCCACAGTTTTGCCACCAAATGTTTGTCTGTGTTAGACCTTCCTGAAGGATGTTCCCATCTTTGGGGAATTCAATAACTGCTCCCAGTTTGCAACCATCTGCTAACTTGGCTTGCTAGAGGTCTTTGACGTGACTTTGACATCCGTGAAGTAGATGCCAAAGAGGAGAGAGCCCAGCATAGAGCCCTGAGGGATTCCACTGGTGAATAACCTCTTTGTGGAGCTGGCTTCAGTGATCTTAACCTCTTGGGTCCTATCCATGAGCTAGTTAGCTATCCAGCATGCTATAAGGGATTTATGCCCAGTTTCATAAGTTTGTTGACAATGCCTGAGTAGGGTATTGTATCAAATGCTTTAACTAGATACACATAGGCAGTAGGCACCATTTTCCTCTTATCTACAGACTTTTCAAACAAGTCCATCAAGATCAGTAAGCATGACCTTCTGATAATGCCTTGATAAGTCATACAAATTTTTCTGTATTTTCCTGGATCTATTGAAGGTCTTTCCTTATGATTGTGTGTGTGTGTGTGTGTGTGTGTGTGTGTGTGTGTGTGTGTGTGTGTGTGTGTGTGTGTGTGTGTGTGTGTGTGAAGTAAGTTGGAATACTTTGGCTACTGTGTGTTTTTGTGAAAAAAATTTGAAATATGTGACTTTGTTCATTATTATTGTTGTTAAATTTTGACACAGACATCTGAGAAGGATGCAGTCAACAATGTAGCCATAATTGATGCATTTGGGGGACATCTGTGGATAGAAATGACTGACCCTGCTGAGCTGGTAAGTTAAAAACTTATTAGTTTGTCTTTGCAGTGTGGATTTGTGCAAAGCAAATTTGAATACCTTACTGTGGTCATTTTTTTTCACAATCAGACATGTGAAGTATACATAGTTGTTAACGTGGCTGTAAACATTTGCGTATGAATAGTGGTGGATTATAACAATAGCAGTTTGAGTGGTCTTTTATAGTTCTTGAATGGGTACATTTGTCATTATTAGTTCATGCATTTTGTTTCACTGCTTACTGGAAAAAATATTCAAAACCACAAATATGAAACATACTCTGACAAATGTTGCTGTATTAAACAAGAAATATAATTTAAAATAATCACTAAGGTGTGTCAAAGTACACATTCATTTATGCATGGTCCTAAATATATCTGATGAGGTCCATGGTTTGAAAACAGCCTGGGACCCAAGGTACATTTAATCCATCATTGGCTAGTTGCATTTTTAATGAAAATGAGTTTCAATACATTTCCAAAGAATGTGAGTTGCGGGGAAGGAATAGATTACTGTTGCTCATACTAAGTCTTTTTTTAATGTAAGCCTGTTTTGTTTTGTTTAGCAAATGGCCATTAGTGTTTGTGCTACAAAATTTGAAATAAATTAAACCCAAGTGTCTGTAATAATTGTAAAAGTAAAGAAGAAAATAATATACACACTGAAAACTTTGAACAGTATTTATGGTAATGGAACACTGGAATAGCTGTGGAGGAGGTGCTGGTCTATTACCCTGGTTAGGGTCCTAGTTGACCAACATCCAGATCTATCTCCAAGATTAGAGACATAATGAGCTAAGATGACACACACACACACACACACACACACACACACACATATATATATATATATATATATATATATATATATATATATATATAAACATTTATTATATTGATCAAAGATAGAGTGGATATTACTCTTTCAGATTTTGAGCTGGAGACACTACACTATTAGACTCTAAACATAACTTGTGAGGATTTGAATGGAGGATCAAAGATGATGAATTAATGTAACACATCTTCACCAATGTTCCATGAACTCACCCTCCCACCCTTAGGAACCATGTACTCCCCATGAGAACAACTGTTAAGAGGCTGCCAGAGGGTGTGCCCTTTTATACATAGGATTGATATGTTTTCATTTAGAACACCAGTCCAAGCTGCACTTAATTCTGAATGCTCCCCAGTAGCTTTGTCAGAACTTCTGCACAAGTACATTGCTGCTGTACAAGTCTGCTCCTGCATTTGTAATGTTTGTACCTGTTCTGGTTTACACTGAGTTTCCTGCTGATCAGTTGAAGGGAGCTGTGAAACCTTCCTCAGTAAAGATATGACCCACCTTTTCCTCTCAGTTCTTCTATCCTCTCTGTTACTCATTTAAAATGTGATTGACACATGAATTAAGACTCGGAAGGAGAGTGAGGATGACTAGTCCCTGTGCTACAGGGTTGACTAGGAATGGGATAATTATAAATATTTAGTTAGAGGTGAGTGGATGTCATTCTGCAATACATACTGGTCTGTAATGCTTTTAGGAATAGAGCTAGCCTGCCCATAGTTCTGATCTTCAGTTCTGTAATCTTTTTCAGTATTCAGAATCTCATCTAGAATATCTGTTAAGAGGTTCTCTGGTTTGATCCTCGGCTGGGGTACCTTTTGTGTGGAGTCTGCATGTCCTCCCTGTGGTCATGTGGGTATCCTCTGGGTGCTCCTGTTTCCTCCCACATCCCAAAGACATGCTTTAGGTGGATTGGACACTCTAAATTGGCCCTAGGTGTGAGTGCGGGCATGTGTGTGTGCCTTTTGTGGAAGGTTGGGTGCCAGGCTGGCAACTCGACACTGTAAAACTCCACTGTCAATCATGAGCAGACAGGTGATTGGCTGTGGCGACTCCTAACTGGGAAAAGTCGAAAGAAAAAGAAGAAGAAGATCTAGAATATTTAGTCATCCCTGTTCAGGATGGCATGTACAGCTAACAGGGATAAAAACTCCAAGAGTTTCATTGTCTATTTGGTATTTTGCCCAGACATGCATTTCTGTTTCTTATTAGTGCTGCAGTGGTTACTGGCTCTTTTATATACATGAGTATTATATTTAATATATCCTATTACAGACGTGTTTGATATATGATACACTATATTATGAGTCTGTCTGATAACTGTTCTGCACCATGCAGTTATTAGTTTAACAGTTTCTATTTTGTATTTCTCTAACAGGAACTTCTATGTACTAAACTCAATCCATATTGCTCTGTTTTGCTGACTAAACAGGTAATCTGATCTAATAACATCAAAATATGATGACTTAGTAATGAGCATATTTTGAGATTTCAGACTGGCTATGTTCTCAATATACTTTCACAAATTCTACAAACTTTTTGGAAATGTGGCTCAGACTAATGCAAGTACTGCTATATGCAAATCTTTGTGGGTACCATGGCAACCGGATAAACCAACATAGTTATGCCTTTTAACACTTTAGTTCAGGCTCACAGAAGCCACTGTATTTATAATAAGGTAAAATTTATAAAAAAAAAAAAAAAAATTCCGACCTTACACAGTATAGATTCACTGACAGGACACATCTTGGAAGTGGATGACATGAAAGCAAGGAGGAGTCTGAACATCCTAGGTAGCCAGGAGACAAGATGGACAGGCAATGCAGCAAAGTCACTTGGCTTGGGATCCAAAGTCTACTACACAAGAGGAGGACAAACTAGAAATGGTGTAGAAATTGTGATGAGGGAGGGGGTTTCATAAGACGATGAGAGATGTCATATGAATTAGTGGCAAACTCATGGCAAGCAGACTCCAATGTAAGGATAGGACACTATTCATAATCTCAGCCAATGTCCCACAGCAGGTTATGATAGTGAAGAAAATAGTGCATTCAGAAAGCAATTGCAAGAATTCTAGATAAAAAGCAGGGTGACATGAAATCCTGTTGATAATGGGTGACCTGAATGCACATATCGAGACAGACAGAACAATCTATTAGGACCGCCTTCATCCACATGGGTGGGGTAACAGGAATAAAGGAGAGGACATTCTACACTTTTGTCTGACAAATGTATTGATGCTGACCAATGGTTCAGCAAGAGATAGACAGTCACAAAATCACATACAGTATGATAGGGGTCAATATGCAACTCTGGCAGACTTCCTAACAAGGAAAAGGTACTGGGGTAGAATCAATGATTGCAAAGTCTCTCCAGTGAAATAGCTGACCCACAGCATAAACTAATATTTGCCTCAATCTGCTGGAAGCAGTGGTCAGAGAAGGCTCTAATGTCAATAGAGACTATGCTGGTGATCTAGAAGTTGATTGGAGAGAAAGCACAAGAGTTCAAGGAATTGTTCAGGGCTCTAGCATCTCTGGAAAGAAGAGGAAATAACTGGAGTTAAAGAAGAATGGCAGCGACACAAAACAGCATGTGTAAGGCATACAGAACAGGTATGTTGCCAAGTGCATCTATATTAACCAATGAAATGTTTAGGTTAGCGAATACCTAAAAGTTGAACTGGTAATATTGAAAAATTAAAACAGCCGATTTAACGTAGGGAATGAATTCCCTTGGCCACAAAAATAAAAATTTAAACCAAAATGAAGTGAGGGGCTTCACCCCCCCCCGATGTGAGGGGCTTTGTTGCCCACACCCCCCAACTAAATATACCAACTCCGAGATTACTCTACAGAGGGGAAAAGGGCAAAATCTGAATAACAGCCAATGGAATTCTTTCCCTGCATTAAATCATCCGTTCACAATTTATTTCTTTCACTATTACCAGATCAACATTTAGGTGTTTGCTTACCTAAACATTCGATCAGGTAATAGGAACCCAGCCAAGCTTGGTATGAATAAGGTGCATAAAGAAAGCTGGTGGTGGAATGTAGAAGTTCAGGAATTCATAAAAGGAGCTCAGGAAAATGTGGGAGATAGAAAAGATGGACCAAGCTAAGAAGGAATATTGGCTTGCTATCAAAAACACCTCTCCCGTCACTGATCATTTTAGCATCCTTGCATCTGACAACACTGTCATAGAAATAGTACAGGAAACCAAACTTCTAGGAGCTATCATTGACAATAAACTTTCATTTGATCCCCATATACAGCAAAATACAAAGAAAACTCATCAAAAACCTGGGACTCTTATATAGAAACAAACATTTCTTTACTGCAGCAACCAAAACTACCATTGCAAAAACATTTTTACTTCCCTACCTTCTTTATGGTGCCCCTATCCTAGCTAACTCACACACTTATACCCTAAGCAAGATGGAACAGTACTACAACAAAGTTGCAAAGTTTGCACAAACTCTACATATCACACACACACCACTGTAAACCACTCCTAGAACTGGCTTGAACTCCCCAACCAACTTGCCTTTATTCAGCTATCCACCTTGCATAACCTTATTTTCAAGCCTAATGTCTGCCCTGCACTAGCCAATCTAGTCACACCTTACACACCAAACGAGCCCTATGATCAGAAGACAAACATCTCTTGGCTATCTCAAAACCCACAAGAAAACCAGGTCACTCTCTGTATTCATACTCTGTCTCTGTAGTTTGGAATTCAATACCGCTAGCTACCAGGTCTATGCCTGGCCTAACCCATTTCAAATCCTCTTTAAAAAATCATCTCAAAATACATGGCTTTGCTCCTGCATAAAGCCTGTCTAATGCTCAGCTCTTCCTGTTCTTC
Source organism: Protopterus annectens (assembly GCF_019279795.1). Taxonomy (NCBI): domain Eukaryota; kingdom Metazoa; phylum Chordata; order Ceratodontiformes; family Protopteridae; genus Protopterus; species Protopterus annectens. The sequence goes on from NC_056745.1 coordinate 754,229,604, forward strand.
CACACTAGCCCCATCCTCCTCTTCTGTCACATTTCAATCCCTCATAGTCTGCAGGATCCGAAGGCTCTTCTAACTCCTCCTGTGTTTCTATACCACATCCTTAAGCTACTGCTCAAGCTACATTGCTTCTATTGTTCTTAACTCTCTCACTATCATTCTGCATCACTACCTCTCTGGCAATTATTTTCCTAACTGAAATGAACATTTTATTTTTCATGTACTATAACAGTCAGTGTCACACATTGCACTACCTACATACTATTTTTTGGACCACTATGTACATCATGTATGGTGAGAGTGACTATTATTGTCTATGATGTTTTAACTGTATAGAATTGTCAATGTGTAGTATATATTGTAACATCTTGTAACATAGTTTGTTCTTTCAGCTTATTTTTGTATAGTATTTCTAATGTAATTTGTATTGTATTGGATTATACTGTATTTGTATTGTACTGTATGTGGAGCTTTTCTCCCCAGGCCTCTGCTGAAAATAGGTTCTGTAGACCCAGTCAGACCAGCCCAGTAAACAAATGTCAAATAAATAAATAAAGAAGCTAAGAGAGGAGTTCAATAGCAAAGAACAAATCATCAGAAGCACTCTAACAGCTTCTGGAAAGTGACGTGTTAGATAACACAAAGAAACTCTATCAGCTTGCAAGGCAAAGACAGAAAGATACAGAAGCGAATCAGGCACCCTTTGCAAGTGATGCCAGCGACAATCTGCATACCAGCACAAAGGAAATGAAATACAGATGGTAGGAGTACTTTCAACAGCTTCTGAATGAAGAAAACCCCAGTGAAGCTGTACCGCCCTAGACACAACTTACAATGAAAGATGAAGTGCCCACCCTAGAAGAAGTAAGAACAGCACTAAGGAAAATGACATCAGGGAAAGTAGCAGGCTCAGATGAGGTCACAGCAGATATGATCAAGATGTTGGGTGAGATAGGGGGAAAATGGCTCCTGATGGCACTCATAGCAGTCAGTAAAGAAAGGCATATCTAGAGATGAATAGAGAATAATCATACTAGTGCCACTGTTCAAGACCAAAGAGGACACCCACAACTATGAGCATTACAAAGGTATGTTATCATACTGTGTTAGAGTTCTGGACAGGGTGACTGATAAATTTGCAGAGTAGTAGAAAGTAAGATGGGAGAAGAACAATTGGGATTCATAGCAGGATGTAGCACAATCAAACCTGATGTTTTCAGTGAGATAGATAGTTGAGAAGATGCAAGAGATGAGGAACTGGGCATTCCTAGAATTGGAGAAAGCAAACAACAAGGTCCATTGGCAGTCTTGTGGTGGTACAAGGTCTCAGAAATATTAGTAGAATTAGTATAGGCTATGTGCAAGCATGCAATGACTCAAGAACAAACAGTGTTCAGTTTCACAGAAGGGTTCCCAGTAGGAGTGAATGTGATTCAGGGTTCAATTCTGTGCTCACTACTGTTCATATTGGTGATGAACTACATCAGCAAGCAGTTTGGAGGGGACGCATCAGTAGAGTTGCTTATTCAGACAATGTGGCACTACAGGCAGACTCTGATAAAAAACTTTACAAAGGATAGGGAATGAAATGCAAGCCTGAAGGCACATGGGATGAAACTGAGTACAGATAAGACGGTTGTAATGTAAGTAAATGGAGGAAATCAGAATAAACTGAGAATTGAGATAGAGGGGAAAACAGTGTAACTGGCTAACAGCTTCAAGTATCTGGGTAAGATGGTTGAGGTAAAGGTAAGTCTGAATGAGGAGGTCAAAGCTAGAATAAGAGGGGCTGCAGCCAACTAAAACAGAGTGTTAGTGGCAGTGTATGACAGAAGAGTGACAAAGAAGCTGAAGAGTAATGTGTGCAAAATAGTGGTACAACCAGTACTATTGTATCTTACAGAAACCCTGGCAATAAAGGCAGAGCAGTTGAGGAAGCTAGAGCTGATGGAATGAAGTGCCTGAAATGGGTGGTGGGATGGACACTGTGGAGCAGATGAAGAAATGTGGACATCAGAGAAGAGGCAAATTAGCTCCAATTGCAGAGAAGGTCAAAGAGAACTGAGTATGGTAGTTCGAGCACATGAAGAGATGCAGAAGACAATCTGGTGAAGAAGATTTGAGATAGACAGGAAGAAAGCAAGAGGAAATTAAGGCATCCAGAAAAGTGATGGATGAATGGATTGTGTAAGAGAAGACCTACAAAAGTCAGGTACTACTGTCGAAGAAGACAGAAGAGTGTCATTGAATTGACAGAGATGGCCACAGTTGACATGACACCCCAAACTCATGTAGGAAATGGTAAAAAGAAGTTAATGATGATGATAATGATGAAAGTGTGAGCATCTGACCCTGAGTTTACGTTCAGAGTCCTGTAGTCCATACAGAACCAGGTGATGGGTCTATATTATGTGATCGAAGAATCTCTTCTTCAAACACATAATAATCAACACATATACAGCGAATGCTGTAAGCTGCGAACGGCCAAGTCCTCAAATTTATTCCTCGGGAAAAAATTCAGTCGGTCATTATCGGGAATTTCCCTTTTCTTCAATGGAGAGTGATCTCGAAGTTGGTATATTAAATTAGGAGGGGTGTGGGGGGCACAGCTCCCCACATCTTGGGGTGTGCACCTCCCACTTAATTAGTGTTTTAAAGTCTGTTTTTTTATTTTATTTTGGCTAGGGATTATTTGTAGGGACAGGTCCGGGCTGTCCACTGAGGTGCCAGATGAAGCATCATTGAGGAGGTGTACCTTCAGATCCTCTCTATACCTGTAACTGCAACTGCAACTCACTGCATTTCCTAAGTATCAGAGCCTGTCAGTCATGATAGGGTTTATCATTTTAACATGGTAGACTACATGTTTTGGCCTTCTGCCTGATAACTCTATCAAAAAGTTGACATCACTCATCTTTTATCACAATGGTGAATGTACCCTTCCTGGCTACCTACAGTTTGTTGTATCTCACATGCATAAGTACCATCACCTGTTACCCTACAGAATACCCACTGGTTTTAGCTATTCTTTCATACCAGGCCATTTGTTGCTGTTGTGCCTGGGCTTGGTGTTCCTGTGCCATCCCTATGAGCTCCCTAAGCCTAGCCCTTAGATTTAGGATACACTCCACAACAGAATTCATATTGGAATCACACTCACCCTCCCACATATCACGACTTAAATCCAGGATGGCCTTATAATGTGACCATACAGTATCTCAAAGGGTGACAAACTGTGAATTACCAGGGTACCTAATTGTATGCAAGGAGAAGATGGGGAAGATGCATATCCTGCTCCATCTTCAACTGGTCTGCAAATGCCCTCAAAATAGTCTTCAGTTTAGAGTTAAACTTCACTGCCAAATCATATTTCTGAGGATCGTAGTGATTAATCTGTAGGTGCATTACTCCACAGTGCTTTCACTATCAAGCTACCATGTCTGATATAAAGTTGGCACCTCTATCCATCAGTATTTCCCTCATCAATATTTTCCTGTGAAAACCTACCCTGCTAAAAATGTCTAGTAAAACATTTCCAACCTTCTCTACTACAGTAGAAGACAGAACTACCACTACTGGATACCTAGAAGCACAATCTACCTTTACCAATATATATTTCTCACCTGTGGAACTTGGGCTACTCAAAGGTCCTACAGTACTCATAGATACCCTCTGAAACAGTTCCTTAATAACAGGCAAAGACATCAAAGCAGGCTTGGTTTTGTTTCCCACCTAGCCAACTTTCTTGCAATGCTGATGAGTCCTTCAATACCTTATTGCATCGTCTGCAATCCAAGACCAGTGAATATTCTGTATACGCCTTCTTCTAGTATTTTTATTCCTATATGGCCTGCAAAGGGAATATTATGGATTATGGCTAGAGATGACAACTGGTAGGCCCTGAGTACTACCAGCTGCTGTACTATTATATCTCCTTGTAGCCCCCTTTCAGGGTTCATTCCCTACACAATAATCTTTTGTCCCAGTATATAAACTCCCTTTTCCTTTGGGTATCTGCATCCTCCTTAGTTATATCCCTCAAGACCTATAAAGTAGGGTCTGAAAGCTAAACCTGCTCAACAACACCTCCTCCCTTGGTGATTCTGCTCAGTTCTCCTTAATCTGGTACCATCTCGCAGTGTGTCTCTAGCTGTGGCTGACTACTATCTGTTACATCTCACCTTGAAGTATCACCTTCCAAGGGAAGACTATTGCCTTCCCCTACTGTGGATCAGATTCCATATCATTGCCATTAACCAGCTATAACTCTGATATAGCCACATTACCATCTCCAGATGAACTTGTAAGCTCTGGTTGGGTCTCCCCATTGTATTCCCCATAAGGGTTACTCCATATTTGGCTGTATGTAACAGCATGCACACAAAGTACTACATTGCAATTCCATATTAGGACATCACATACATAGCTACCTTCTTGCTCCAATCTGATCACTACATATTTGACTATGGTTATTTCTGAGTATGTGCCCCTTTTAAGAATGTCCTCCTTCCTTCCCCTCAAGCAGGATAGGATATAGACATTTGTGATAGGCATGGCTGTTTTATCTAATTGACCCACCATTGACACAGTGCAAGTCTTCCTTGACAGTTCCTGATACCTCTGATCTCCACTCTGTATTAGTGGACAATGAGACTGTACATGGCTCATTTGGTTACATTTGAATAATCTAACCCCAAAACCTGGGCACATACCTCAACTCTTGACATCCTCTTGTCATGTGTAACCTGCTGGCATGGCTAAGACTGCCCATCTTAGATAACCCTACTCTAATGTGAAATGCTGAGTGTCTCATCTTATACAGTGACAACCTGCTAACTAGGTAAATGACCTCTGTTCTTCCCACCTCCACAGTAGTGTTACACCCATAGTTGCCAACCAAATCCTTATGTACTTAAGCATAGTGCTAACAGCTCATTATCTGACCAAAAGACTTGCATTATTAGATAATCAACATCACTAGGAATTGTTATTTTATTTATTTATTGACATTTGTTAACCTGGTTTGTCCAGGTGGGCTTGAGGCCCATTTTCAGTGGAGATCCAAGGAGTGTCTAGCTCTGAGGGGGTGGAGCTAGGAACTAAACCTTCTATTTAAGGGGTAAAATAAAACATTTCAGAGCTTTACTGGAAAGGCTCACCCACATTCTGCTGCAGTTTGCTGTGAGGGAAAGGTTAGTTTGCTTTTTATTTGTGTTTTGTATTACTTTATTGTCTTTTTCTATTTTGTATACTGTGATTTGTTTTCTTTACACTGTGTTTTACTTGTATTCTGTTTTTAACTGCATACTAAAACTTGAAAAGAGACCACAGCTCTGTCTCTTGTGAGTCAGACAGAAATTTTTCCCACCCTTCTACCTGGTTACTGTTGTGTTTTTAAACACCACTGTATTTCTATTTTCTTGCCTCTTATGTTAATTTGACCATATATCTCATTTCCTCTCTGCTTTTACTGGCTGGTGTGAGTAAGCACAAAACTATCATTTTGTGAAATCACCCCCTTCAACTATTTAAATTTTCTGGCCATCCTACTGTATTCCGTAGCACCAGAATACAAAAGTAACCACCGCCTTTCAATCTATCTTGCTGTTTTAAAAATAGTGACTCACCACTAAAACTTAATTTTTAGACAGGTAAAACTGAAGTTACCTACTTTCACATGTAACTCCTCTAGTGCAAACTGCAGTGTTTAGGATAAACCATTTTTTCATCTTACCTTTAAGCATCTATTGCAAGATCACCAGTTACTACAGAGCTCACATTTTGCCTCTCAGTAGGCATCTTGGGATTAGTTCTTCTGTTTTCTCCTGGTGAGAGAAGGAGTGCAGTTACATTATTTCCTGGAGACTACTGACCACTAGAAAGCTTAATAACTGCTTTATATGTGACAGCTTAGAATCTGTAATTATATTCTGATCCTGGTGAGAGTAGGAGCAGAGTGCATTGATTCCTGACTCTTTCTGGTTGGAGAGTGACTGTCTGTGCTTAACATACCTGATTGGTCTGGTTGCTATTTGAGGCATCTACCAGAAAAAGGCTACAAGCCTGCAGACCCTTGCATCATCTGGGACAAGACTGTGGATCACCAAACAGGCCGTGACCTGCTTCTCTTCTTGGGATTGGTGCTAAAACTAGCTAGTTTTAGATATAACTCACCAGTTGTTTAGTTTCAGCACTCAAAACTGTTTCCTTGTGCTCAGCACTTGCTCAGAATGCGTAAGCGCTAAATAAACTACAAATTACTACAGCACTCGACTTTCCTCACTTGTCAAGAGGAAAACTGTTCTTAGTACTTAAATTAATAAGCACCTATCCAGGCATGTTCATGTGCCAGCTCCCGGTGTTTTCTCCTGTCCACCTGATGAATCTGGGCATCTTGGGGCAATGTCGCAAATGCCTCATGTACACTGACAACCTTCTCCTCCTACCACCCAGCACTACAACCTGTGAGAAATGCACTTATATTGCCAAATTGGAAGCCAAGCTCTCTCGCTAGCCAAGACTGGACTAGACAGTCAAGAGGAGAAGGTTAACACCTGCACCCCACCACACTCAACACATAGTCCTTCAAAACCCACACTACCAATACCCACACATAGAAACACAAAGCACACACACACAAAAATCTGCCCAAGAGACCTCCCAAGCTGGAACTCATACAGCCACCACCCAAATGACAAAACATATCCAACACACTAGTCATAGGTGACTCTATAGTCAGGCACACTCCATGTCCCACCAACAGGTAAATAAAAAGGAGAAGTTAGCTAGTCATAGGTGACTCTATAGTCAGGCACACTGATGTCCCCCAACAACAAATAAAAGAGAGAAAGTTTTTCAGCTGTTGGGTGCCAGGATCCACCACATACTCTGTCATTGTCCATGTTGGTGTGAATGACCTGAGACATACCTCCCTAGACTACATGACAAGAGACATGGTGGAGTGCTTGGATCATGTAGTTCAAGCAGGTATGACCCTAGCCCTGAGTAGCATCCTGCCATCGCCCAGAATGATACCACAGTGCAAGGACAACATAATTGACTTCAACAATTGGCTAAGCTTCTCGTGTCATTCTAAGGGGATCCAGTATCTGTCTGCCTGGGACGACATGGTCAACAGACCACGATGCCTTGCCAGAGATGGCCTGCACCTGTTGTCCCTGGGATTCCGGATACTAGCTAAGGCTCTTGCCACCCCTATAGCACCTTTTTTAGTCAAGGTTCAAATGCCAAATTCAACACCATAACAGGTACAAGCAAGCAAACTCTGAGGGTAATGCTACTCAGTGCTAGAAGTCTAAACCTCAAAATGCACTAACTCGAGGCACTCCTTAAAATGGAGAACATCGACATCTGTGCAGTGACAGAGACCTGGTTCAAGGCTCCAGAGAACACCTCTGCATTACCAGGCTATAATTCATACCACACCTTTTGGCCACCTAACCTGGACAGAAACACTAAAGGCAGAGGCGTGTCCATATTCATTAAGGATATCCACACCTCCAGGCTAGTTGCTCAACATAATGCATCCGAAATTATCCAAATGCAACTAACACTGGGCAAGACTGCAATCCAGGTTGTAGCTTGTTACAGATCCCCGACCATGCCCTAGGATTCCCACTCTTCAATTCTTAAGATACTGGAAAATATTAAGGTACAACCCAATACCTTAATTATTGGCGATTTCAACTACCTCACCATCAACTGGGAAAACTACTCATGTACAAACTCATTCAGTCAACATTTTCTGGAATTCATAAATTCCAACGCCTTGGATCACCTTGTCCACACCCCCACCAGGAGCAGCAATATCCTGGACCTGGCTACTACCAATATGGGTAACTGGTGTTCCATGCCAGAGGTCAAATCCTCGCTGGTCAGATCTGACTACAAGCTAATCACCCTAGACATCCATATCCCACCCCACCCCCCCATTAAGGAAACCACTGTCAAAAACTACTCCAAAGCCAACTTCATGCTTCTTAAGACAGAAGTGGCAAACTTCACGACACCCATGCCGATGAAAAATAGAGGTATGATTGCTGAATCTTACACAAATGCATGGTATAAGCACATACACGAGTGCATGGATCATGCCATCCCCAACAGAAACAAGACGCTATCCTCCAAAAAAAGGAAGCCAATCTGGTGGTCCCCTTCCATAAACAAACTATACAACAGAAGGAAGAAGCTGATGCAAAAAAAAAAGAGTAAAATCCCAAGATTGGAGGGACTCCCTGGTCAGCCTCAGCAAGAAGCTGAGATCCCTCAGAAAATCCTCCAAAGCCAGTTATGAAGATAAAACCACCACTGATTCCAAAGGCAACCACAAAGCATTTGACAGCTATGTTAAGAATCTCAATGGCAACACTCAGATACGCTCTGAGCTACAGCACAATGGCACTAAATATACAAAACCAACTGATATTGCCAACATCCTGACAGATAGGTTCAGTGCTAACCTTACCGTCCTCTCACCCTCCAAAGGGTCCATCTTAATACCGGAAGAATGCAAAGCCCCTGTAATCATGTATGAACAAGTAAAGACCACACTCTCCAAAGCCAAGAACACAGCATCCATGGGACCAGACAACATCCCAGGCTGCATACTGCATGAACTATAGAATGAACCGGCACCCCACCTAAGTACCATGTTCAATCATAGCCTCACATCAGGCTATATGCCTACTGAATGGCGCACAGCAATGGTTACCCCATTCCACAAAGGGGGTGCTACCATGGACCCTAGAAACTACCACCCCATTAGCCTGACAAGCTTGGCCTGCAAGGCCATGGAACGTATCATCTTGGAGCTTATAAACAAAGACATAGATAACCTCCAAACTCTGGACCCCACTCAGTTTGGGTTTGTAAAAGGTAGATCATGTCTACTAAACCTGATTGACTTCTTTGAAGCAGTCACCAGAGCCATAGAGGAGGGAAATGTAGTGCACACAGCCTGTCTTGACCTCACCAAGGCTTTCAATACCATTGCCCATTCTGGAATTATAGATAAACTCACTAAACTGGGCATAAATTCGTATGTCACAAGATGGATGGCCAACTGGCTCACTGACAGAACCCACACAGTAAAAGTAGCCAACTCCATGTCTGACTTCAGACCAGTGACAAGTGGAGTACCACAGGGTTCGGTCCTGGGTCCTCTCCTGTTCAGCATCTACTTCTCTGAAGTGCAGCCCAACACAGAAAGTCTTTGGCTAACAAAGTTCACAGATGATTGCAAACTGGGAGCAATAATAGAATCACTTAATGATGTAGACATTCTACAAAAGGGCCTCACAGAGACAGATGCTTGGTGTCAAAGTCATGGCCTCAAGCTCAATGACAAGAAGTGCATTGTCATCCCCTATGGGAAAAACTTGATACCCATGAACTAACACATAGGCGGTAGCTCACTAAACAGCAAAAGTGTGATAAGAGACTTCGGGACACAGGTGGACAGTAGTCTCTCATTTGGTAACCACATCGTCACATTAGTCAGGAAATCCTTCTACGTGGCACACCTCATCACAAAAGGGTTCTCCTCTAGAAAAAAAGGAGGTCATTGTTCTTCTCTACTCATCCCTCATCAGACCCATTATAGAGTACAATGCCCCATTTGGCATGTATCTCACAAGACACCTACAACAATTGGAAAGGCCACAGAAATACCTCACTAAGAGGATTACCAGCCTCAAAGAGATGCCATATGCAGACCATTTCAAAACACTCCAACTCTACTTCATTGCATATTGCCTACTCAGAGGCAATCTCTGCATAACATGCAAAGCTATGTCAAACCCAGAGCTGTTGGACATGCAACACTTAAAGAAATCCCAATCTCTCTGAACCACATGCTTCAGAGACCTAAACCTTGTCACCACAATAAACAGAACATACTGGAGGGATAGATTCATGTCCCAGAGACTTCCCATACTCTGGAACAAACTACCCATTCATGTCAGGCAAAACTCCTCATTGGCCATCTTTAAGAAAAATCTTGACGACTGGATGGGAAATAGAAAATTCACCCCGGGGATCACTTCTGTGGCACTGCTCAACACGGGCACAGGAAAATAATTTTCTTGGGTGGCAAAAGCCAGGGAATCTTTTTGGCTAGGCTTATAAAGGCCCCAGGGCTGATAGCCTAGTACCTACCTATGAGCCTATACCTATGAACCTATGAAAAGCTCCAAGACATAAACAAATTACAGAAATTCAAACTTTAGAATCAAAAATGTAAAAGAAGTCTGTTATACAAGAAAGTTAAAAAATAGAATAGCAATGCAAGCAAATAATTTTTTACAGTGAAACACATATATTTACATATATACAAGAAGAAATTTGACCAACAGTATTGATTTAGTATCTTTAGTATGAATCCAAAATAATGGAGTACTTAGATGAGAGGAAAGGGAGTAAGAGAGGTATAATGGAGGGGCACTAGGTTGGGGCTTCACAAGGGCACGTTTTGAAATTAATTAGATGAAGTTTGAGTTTTTCTTTAAAGTGAGATGGGTGGATGATGGAACATATATCTACTGGAAGTTTATTCCAAGCTTGGGCAATGGCATATTTATATAGGAGTTTGCCTGCAGTTTTTTTAGGTTGGTAGATGTGCAGTAGTTGCTGGTTAGAGGTATGGAGAGTCCGAGGTGGAGTATAGATAGAGATAAAGGAAGAGAGAGCAGGACAAGATGAAGGCTTATAAAGAATAAATTGTAGCATCTGAAGTTGAGATAGTAGTAGAAGTTGGGGAATTCAAGCCACTGGAGTGAGTTTAGGGCAAGGCAGTGATGTGAATTCTAAGGAGAGTTTGTGACAAACCTAACTATCTTATGGTAGGTTTGCTGGAGTTTGCTCAATGTTGTGGTTGGAATGTTAGTGAGCACTGGAGCAACATATATGAGGGAGGGGAGGAATAGAGCATGTGCAAGAGAGAGTCTAGCATTTGTGGTGAGAAATGTTTTTTAGCGGTACAGTAAAACAAGTTTCTGGTTTGTCTTTTTTATACATTGGATCATGTTAAAGCTTCCAAACATTGAACGAGCTAAATCCAGTGATCAGGGACCCTAATTTTCCATTTTGCTGAGAAAATACATGTGACTATCAATTTTAGACTAACTATGTATTAGAAACACATGGGTTTTCAAGAAATATGGCATTTTAGAGCACTCACTGACATTCAGAGCTTCCATTGTTTGATGACTGTTGCTGTTTTGAGTCTACTTTGGAATTCTTAATTTAAGGCTTGCAGTTTTGTGTTGTTTATAATATTCTCCCTTATTCTTCTACTTCTTTTAGCTTCAGTTTGTGTTTTTTTTTTCATTTGTTTTATTTTAAATGTGTTTTCTTCTTGGAATGTTAAAATTAATTATTTAGGATAAGTTAACAAACATTTATTTTCATTATCTGCTCTGCCTGCAAATGGATTAAGTCTAGGTGATCTGTTGTAGGGTCTGAGAAGTAGCATGTATTATTTAAGATATGTAGAACAGGACACAGTTTTACCTTGAGCTGTCCCTGATCTGAGACTGCTGTTGTGAGACTACTTTTTACACCCACCCTTTCTCTGTTGTGCTAGTAAACTCAGCATCTCTTGAATGGCCTACCCCTTCAGTATGTTGACTTTGGAATCACCTTCCAGTCTTAACTTGTCTGCTCATTCTAGTAAGAACTAGAAGTGCAAACTAGGAAGGCCCTCTCCTTAAGCTGTTAAGAATTCAGTTAGTCTCTCATTCATGTCTTCCCACTGTTTAGTGCACACTACAATAGTAAGAAAATAAATATATTTTCTTCCATCTTACTTTAGACTTCAAATCACTGGTAGCCTACAAACAACTTTTTAGTAGTCAGCTTGGGATTAGTGTTTTTGTTTTGCTTCTGGTGAGACAAAGAACACAGAAATATTATTTTCTAACCTTTGTAGAGACTACCAATCACTACTAAGCTTGATAACAGCTTTTTATGATCCATCTTGGGAATACAGCTGCTGTTCTGCACCTGATGACAGAATGAGCATGGGAATATTGATTCCTAACTGTTGCTAACTGTTGACTGGGCAGTGTGCATTGGACTTGCATGACTTATAATGAACTCCTATATGTGCTATCTAAAGTGTCTATCAAAAGAAGGCTACAACAAGCCCATAGACCAATGATTCATTTGGGATGAGGCTGATAATCCCCAAACAGCCTATCACCTGTTTCTAAAGAACCAGCTTGGGATCAGTGCAACTCAACTGCTTCTGGTGATAGAAAAAACAAAATAACATTAATTCCTAGATGATAGTACCTGAATTAAAACCAGCACTAGTAGTAACCAGGTAGAAACTAACAGACATACTTCATCCATAAATCCAGAACTTTTATAGTAGTCTCCCTCTCACCTCTCAGTACTATAACCAGTCCTACTGCTCCACTCTCTGGCAACATGGCTCTGCAGTCTGCCCTCACCCCATCTGTTGCCAGCCTGATTCTATTAGTGTTCTAAAACAACATACTAACTACCCTGTGCTTACTGACAGTTCACTACTTCCTATCAATTGATAGTGCGACCTGTGAGAGATGTAAATATTTAAGAAACATGGAGGCAAAACTGTTCCCTCAGGAAAATATTGGTAACCATCATGCATCTACAACACCATATCAATCATGACCAACACTAAGCTCAAGACTTATGCGGAGGATGTGAAGAAAAAATTACCAAAGCCTCCTAGAACACACACTAAAAGATTTCAGCCTTCAGCACACCAGGCAACATCAACTTCTTCTCCACTCCTACATACTGCAATGCCAAACAGATCACCTAAGAGTCACTAAGAAAGCTTGCCTAAGACCATAAGGCCCAATAAGTCTGCTACCACAAAGGAAATGTCTTAGTCAATGGTAACTCTGTAGTCAGGCATACAGACTCTATACTCACCAGACTGGATAAGAGCATGGCGACTGTAAGTTCTTTATCTATTCCCAGGATCTGTGATATCACAAGGGTCCTATGCCTCCTTAAACCAAACAAGAATGATGTTGAACTAGTGGTGGCCTGGGACTGAATGTCTGAAGATGTGCCAGCTGGAAGGACATGCAGAGACACATAATGGAACTTACTATTCATTTGTTAGAGACAGGAAAGGCACTAGTCTTGAGTAGCATAAGAATAACATCTAGATATCAATACAAGATAATTGGCCTTAGCAATTGGATAACTAGTTGGTGTCATTTTTAGGGGATCCAGCATGTTTTAGCCTGGGATGAGATAGTCGATAAGACTTCCTGTTTTGCCAGAAATGGCTTATACCCCTTATACCAGGGCTTCCACATACTGGCTAAAGCCTTTGCTGCCCATATAATGCCTTTTTTAGGCAAACACCCCCTACCGGACAGTCACACATGGCAAACGCAAACCCAAATTTGGAACAATGTCAGTTTAGTGCTACTCAAAGCTGCATGTCTAAAGAGAAATATACCAGAACTTGAGGCCCTCCTACCACTCAAGCACATTCTGTTTAATTACTGAGAATTGGTTTCAGTTCAATAACAACACTCCCTCTGTACCAGAGGTTAGTACCTAACATGCATTCAGACCTTTGGGTAAGTGTGAGGGAGTGTCTGCATTAGTAAAAACACCATTAAATCATGTCAGATTATCTACATCCCTAATGTGGAGCACCTAGAGGCCCAAATCATGCTTGAAAAATGCAACTATTACTTCATTGCTAATTATAGATTCCCTTCAATGTCCTACAAAGATCAAGGACATTACTTTATGCCATTGCAGGCATTAAATGACAGGTGAAGTATTAAATCAAATATCTTCTTACTCGGGGACTTTAACTATCCTAGCAGTGTCTGACACACTTGTACATCTAAAATGGATATGTTCAGCATTTCCTAGACTTTGTTAATGCAAATGCATAACCACTACAGGTTCTAATACCCTTGACCTGGTCCTTAACAACTAGTCCTTCTTTACACTGCACCATGAATCTCCTCAGTCCTGGTTAAATCTGATGTCAACTCAGTTTCTTTCTCTGTCAGATTTAATGGTACTATGCCAGCACCAAATGATATCATCTTAAAAATTTTCTCCAGGACAAATCTACTTCAGCTTGTAGAGCACCTATGTATAATTCACAACAATTCCCCACAAAAAGACCAAAGTGAAAGGATTGCCACATTCACTTCCATTTTATACCACCATCTAAACAGCTGCACAGAAAACTCTTTACCTGTCTGCCTTAAATATAATGACAAATTCCAGAATAAGCCTCTCTGTTGGCACTATCATACTAATTAGTGGGTTCCTATCAGCAGACCAAAGATGCTTGTTTTCGAATGCATCTTGGTCAAACCGACAAAACCGAAACTGCAAACTATCGAAGCGATATGTAAGCGAATTCTTTCCCCGGGAAAAAATTTGCTTGGACGCTTTGGTACTTTGCCATTTTCGGCACTGTAGTGCAGTCTCGGAGTTGGTATATTTAAGTAGAGGGGTGTCTGGGGGGTGCAGCCCCCCATGTCGGGGGGTGTGAAGCCCCCCCCACTTAATCTCATGTTTTAATGTGCTTTCTTTTTTTTCTTTTCTTTTTTTTTGTTGGAACAGCAATTTTTTCCCTTGGAAAAAAAATCGCTATTCTGACAGTTCAGTTTTGTAAGCTCTCGCTTACGTGGGGTCGATTAATCACCAAAACCAAACAAGTGGTGCAATAGTGCTCAAAACGAAACTAAAAATCCAAGAATGAGCACTAGTGTTGCGAGTCCTCAGAAACAGTTTATTAGAATAAAGGTTTAGCTCTTTCGTCAATACAATTGACTTCTTCACCGTTCGCTTACCTAAGTGTTCGGTGATCTAATATCGACCCCTAATTAGCTATATAATAAAGAAGTAAAATAATGAAAAGTTGTAAGAAATCCCCATTCTCCTAGCTCAAGATCATAGCAAGCTAGCATGCTAGCAAGGAACATAAGAGCACTGTTAGAAAATGCAGAGCAGAGTGCAAACTTAAGTTCACTACAAATATCAAAAGAAATTATGAATTCTTCTTCAATTATGTTAATACATTAAGGAATGATGTTCAACAATGCTCTGAGCTCATCCATAATAATATCACCCATTTCAGTCCCAAAGATATCATCTATACATTAGCAGACAATTTTAGTGCTAACATTACCTCACCTGTCCATATTGTTTTGATCACCTGACGTCATCTTGGGACAAGTTTTAGAATCCTCACCAAGGGCTAGAAATAATATTTGCATATGATCAGATAACATATCAGTCCGCATTCTCATCAGTGCCAAGTACACACCTTCTGAGCCTGTACTTTAACTGTTCAACCTTAACCTCCCCACAAGGTGTGTATCTGATGGATGGAGAACAGCCACTATGACATCTCTATGCAAAGGCTGCCCCTGTATAGTCCCATGTAATTTTAGGACCATCAGCCTCATCAATCTTATATGCAAAGACATGGAATGTTTCATAGCAAAGCTCAGTTATAGACATAGGTAACTTAATTGATCTAATCACCACTAAATGTGGTTTTGTGAAGGCCAGATCTGGTCTCCTGACCTTAGTAAGCAGCTTTGAAACTGTTCCAGAGGCTGTGGATAGCAGCAGCTTTGTGCATGCTGCTCAACTTGATCTGGCCAAGGCTTTGGACACTATCCCCAAGTTTATTTTTTTGAAAAGTTAGACAACGTTTATGTAAGCCCCTATATTGTCTACCAGCTTGCAAACTGGATATCCAACAAATCTCAGTTAGTGAAAGTTGTTGGTACTCACTCTGAATGTAAAATGTTAACTACTAAAGTACCACAGGGAAAAGTGCTTGGCCCTCTCCTCTTTGGCATTTATGATGGAGACATCCAAGTCAATATCTTTGAAGTGTGGCTGGCCAGCTTTGCTGATGAGTAGAAATTGGACACATCTGCTTATCCAGTGATAATAACCTACTTAAAAATGACTGAAATATGCACATATCTAGCGTACTGAAAATGGTCTTAAGCTAAATACAAAACAGGGCATAGTACCATTCAGCAAAAAAGATGTTTCTACCTCATATGTTGTAAGTGGTACTTTTCTTCAAACAGATATGGTCATAAAAGACCTGAGTATTTTTGTGGACAGCTCTCTTGCTCTCGTTCCATCATCATGTTTCTGCCAAAGCCAGAAAATCCTTCTGTCTCCCAAGTTAATTTCCAAGAGAATAACAATAATAAAAATAGTATCCATTTGTTAAACAGGTAGGCCCACTGAGCACACCTTCCCTTTTCAGGGATGACAAGTGTGTAATGTCTGGTTAAGTGATTTGATCAAGATCACACTGTAGGCAAATTAGGGTTGAGGGAATCAATAGGAACTACAGGCTACAGCTCACAGCCTTAGCTCTTTGCACCAAGTCCCAGACTAACTTCAAGATCCAAAGAAGTCATCTTATTTTAGTATGCTTCCTTTACCAGGAATATTGTCAAATAGAATGTCCTCTTTGGTATGTACAACTCCAAGAATATTGCTCATCTGGAATGCCCCATTAATTTAAATCTTTCACCTACCCTGTAGCATAGCTCTCCATCTACTCAGTAGCCTGTCATCTTCTCTGAGATGATCTGTGTCTTGGTTTTTGAGCTATGAAAGATCCAGTCCTACTTGGCTTCTTATTCTTTCACAGTACTAGGGATCAACATTTACAGCAACAAATAAACAAGATGCACTGGAGGGATGGAAACCTTACTCAATGTATTCCCATCCTATGCCATAAGTTACCACTACAGGACAGGCAAACAACTGCTTTGTTCTCCTTTAAGGCTAGTTTTGATGATTGGCTTGAACTTACAAATTTACACTAGGGTTATAATGTATGGCCTTACTTTATCTGGGAGGTGGCACTATTAAGTAAAGAGTGTCAAGAACTTTTATCTGTGTCCCTAAAGGTACATATGGCAAAGTATCTTATGGTGGCTGTGACTGCTTGCCTAGTATTGTCCCTATGTTCCTATATGCACCCTTTTTTATTATTATATCTACCACTTATAATACTCTCAGTTCACCTAACTGAGTGTTCAGTACATATAATTTACTTTAATGTTTTACAAAATTGGAATTTCTTTAGATGTAGCATTTCTAACAGAGCTGGGTCAGACATGGCTTTGTAAGTCAAGCAGAGATCACCTTTAAGTAGGCGATATGAGACAGAGAATAGTTGGAGTTTTTTTACTCTGTCCATATCAGACAAGTGTTTAAGGTCTAGGATCCCCTGTGTGAGGTACTTTTGCAGCCTCTCCAGTTGTTTCAGATGTCTAGTAAGGTACATGCCAAATGGGGCATTGTACTCGATGATTGGCCTAATAAGGGAAGAGTAGCGGGAGACAATGACCTCTTTCTTCCTGGATGCAAAACCCTTAGTAATGAGATGTGCCACATAGAAGGGCTTTCTCACCACAGTGGCAATGTGGTGGTCAAAAGTGAGCTTGTTTTCAATATAGTATATATACCAACACAGTATATATACCAACATAATAATTAATATTATTTGTGCGAATGAAACACTGTCCTCTTTCCACTTAAATTACGTTTAAGTAATATTGAGCTTCAGCTTGGTATACCCACTTTGGCCCTTCAACTTCTATCAAATAATTTTAGCTATACTTTCACGCTAAGATAGATAAGAGATTTTCTATAGGCTCTACTAAAGTCTCTGTAATACTGAGAATTTAAAAGATGTGGAGCTGTTGGCTGCTAAAATGAAGACAACCTAAATAGTGGTATATTTTCATATAAATCAGTTCCAACTTTTTGTCTACTAATGCCAATAAGAGTGATAATTAATCTGTTCCCTATACACATTGTATGCAAATTCCAGAGCATTGTAACTCTCATTTAAAATTGTAAAAAACAAACAAAAAATCTTGTTTTTCAAGTGCTAATGAATGCTAAGTCATCAATATATCTTTCTTATATATATAGCAATATTTTTGAAAAAAAAGAGAGATGTGTTATGAATATTGTTTTTTAGTAGTAATATGTTTGCTTATCTGAATCTTTGGCAGTTTTGCCCTGAATACTATACTATAGCTAAACAATGTATAATTTTGTTGACTACATATTTTCATTCACTACTGCTGCAGCTGAGCTCCAGTACAGTGAACATTCAGCAATGGCAAATATTTATTCTCTTTTGGGTTGGCAACAATGTGTCAAAGTAGTTTGCTTTCACTCTCAGTATCATTGTTAATTAAGGATATAATGCAGATAAAAGTATAAATGCAATGTATTCTGTAAGCAGAATTCATGATTCTGATATTGCAATGTTTTATGACAAGTCTCTTGATTTTGTCTCATTAAAAGGTAAGATGGCTGTGCATTTTAGCAAGTGGTAAATTAACTCTAGTGCATAAAGCCTTTAAACACATATAATAGAGTATTACAGATTTTGATGGAAATAAAACTCCACATTAAAATGGTACTTCTGCAGAGAGAAAAGCATCCCCTTGAATTCCCTTATTTGCATATTTCTAAAGTTTGATGTAGCTTAGAGAAAATGTGGTCATTCAAAAAAATGAAAAAAATGATCAGTCTGGGATTTCTTGGTCTCAGAATTTAAAATGAAGCCAAAAGACAGTGGGCCAGATTTACAAAAGCTTGCACGGAGTGCAAGAAGAGTGTAGGAGCCCACGGCGGCAATATGTCTGCCGTGTAATCCAGGTACAGCTGGCAGGGGCATGCATGAGAGTTGCTAAAGCTACTCTTGCATGAACAGCATCATGGTATGCAAATTACCTTATTTGCTGCTGAAATCTATGCAAATGAGGTAAATTTGCAATCCAGGAAACACTAACCTGTCCGTGGAAGATTAGTGTTATCTGCAGAAATGTTTATCGTTCTGCAAATAGCTAAACGGAGCTATGACAGCTCCAAATAAAGGATGCCTGCAGTTGAGGAAGCATGCCAATGGCCAAATATAAGGCCATTGACATTTATAAATGTTTAAAATTATTAAAATCTATCTTTTTTCCCCCGATCTCCGATGTTTACGCATAGCACAGCACCGCGCAAACATGCGGCACTTTAAAAAACAAGAAAATAATTTAAAAATAGCCAAAAATAGGCATTTTAACTAAAAAGCTTATCCTGCCATGCAGGTGAATGGCAGGCTGAAGACAACATGGCCACTGAGTAGTGGTTGCTAAGGGGGGGAAGCTCAATGTGAGAGATGTAACCATGCATTAGTAGGCAACCCTATGCAAATGAGGATAAAGACAGTGAATCCCAATTTTCCCCAGCATGTGAGCCATGTCCCAAGAGTGTAAGTGTAGGAGTAGTTGAGTAGTAGAGTAGAATGTAGGTGATATCATGAGGGGGTATGTCAGAAGGGTTGTAAGGTAATTGGAGCACAGTGGCTTGTGTTTGCCCTGAGTTGCTCAGGATTGCAAGAGGTGTGCCTACAGTTGTCCTATTTGAAAACCTGAAACCAAAGGTGCACACTGTTAAAATATCGGAAATTTTTTGCAAATGTGCACACAGCGTGCACGCTCATGTACGCGTGTGCGCACGTGTTTGTGCGTGTTTGCGCGGCACTGCCCCAGGCGGAAAAAGAAAGGGAAAAGGAAGGAAAATAAGTAGTAGGAAGTTAACCAATGAGAACTAGCAGAGCTGCCAGGTGAAATATATCAGAATCAGCCAATTACACAGGCAGCAGACTATCCCAGCTGAGCCCAGCACTTTAAACTCTGCAAACAGCATCCCCCCCTGTTTTTTCCCCAAGAACTCTGCAACACTGCAGTATACAAAGAGGGAAAGCTTAAAAATCTTAAGTCAGGCAAAATGTTAGGGGCTGCTCTTGCTATCATAAACCAACATGTGCAAAGTGCTGAGGGTGGTGATGTTGTGAATGCTGCTGAGCAACACACAGTGAGGAGATGGAGAAGAGTGTACAGACCCAGGGTAACCTACCAGGGGCTACATGAGCTGGAGATAATGGATCGCTATAGAGTGAACAGAGATCTCCTGCAGCAAATTGTTGAGCTGTGCCAGTCACGCCTCACACAAAGAACCAACAGAGGGGAATCCATCCCAGTGGATACCAAGGTATGTGTTAACATAAGAATACTAGCTACAGGTACCTTCCAGAGACCAAATGGTGATATGATGGAGATTTCACAGGCATCAGCATCCAGGGTACTCCACCAGTTCCTGGATGCCATGTCAGCACATGTCAGTGACCACATATATTTCCCCAATTCCTGTGAGGCATTGGCCAGCAATATGTGTCTTTTCCACCAAATAGCAGACTACCCTGAGGTAGTGGGTGCAATAGACTGCATGCACATACGCATCAAAGCACCACACAGTGAGCGGGGTAGGGTCTACCTCAACCACAAGGGCTTACCCTCCAACTGCCAGGTCGTGTGTGATGCCCAGGACATAATAATGAATGTGTGTGCTGGCTGCCCTGGAAGCTATCATGATTCCCACATCTGGCATCTGATGCAGCTGTACCAGAGATTTGCCAATGGGGACATCCCTGATGGTCACCTAGTGGGGGATGCTGGATACGCACTGGAGCCGTGGCTGATGACACCCATCAGAAATGCACACACACCTGAACAAGAACTCCATAATGAGGCACACGCACAAACAAGAAACATAATTGAGCGTGTGTTTGGGATGCTCAAGTCATGGTTCCAGTGCCTGGACACATCTGGTGGAGCCTTGTAGTACTCACCAATTACATATACCCAAATTGTTATGGTATGTGCCATGCTACACAATATGATCCTGCGGAAACAGCTGCAGCAGGAACAGCATGGGGCAGGGCCAAACAGCCCCCCACCATTACCAAGGCCTGCACAGGCACAGTGTGACTCGGAGGAGGAACAACCTGAGCCTGCCCCAGTAGGCAGAAGGAGGCATGCCCAGTATGCCCTGGCCTTGGCAAAGAGGCAACACATATCACATACACAGACTCAGTAGGAACCCTGGAAATGACACCTCTCTCTGACTCACACATACCGTAAAAGGGATGCCTAACTTGACACTACCTGTTTTCAAACATGTATAGGGAGTGTACTATGTGCATCCAACATAGGCACCCCTGCAGCACCACCTGAGGCATGAGTGCCCTATTTTAAGCAATATAAAGCACTGCTAAGCACATTTTACAAGTACTGAGCGTATTTAAATACAATTGCGCGTAGTTGAACACTGCGCTAACCAGCACAACGTCAGGCAAAGTTGGGCAATATTGGGCAAAGTCGAACAAAGTTGGGTAAACGCGCTCACACCTGCTTTACTGTTCCTTAACCAGTCAGGTTTGCCCAGCAGGAAAATAAAAAGCAGTGACAGGGCTCAAACTCAGGATACTGTGCACTATAGTCACAGTACTGAACCACTAAGCCATGAAAGCATTTCACTGGCACAGACACAATTTAAGTCACTCACACATACCAGTTGGGGGGCATCACATACCTAACAGTCACAGCCAGCAGGACAATTGTAGACAAACGCAAACACAAACAAATGCTGTATCATGCCCTCTGAAGAGGCATATGAGTAACCTCCCCCCAGGCCTATGCAGACAGATAACAGCAGGCCAGGCAGTGTGATGTGGGTTGGGTAGGCTATGAAGTCACAAACTAATATGCATGTAATTGGAAGCTAAGGTCTGTAGTACAGTGGTATGCCTCAAGCCAGTACAATAGGCAACAGTACAGACTGAAATGGAGTACCTGACATAGCAGTGCAGGCCTAGAAAATGTGTATAAGTGTCAGGTGTACCCCTCATCCTATGTACACCCACAGTAACAATCAGGTGTGCCCCCTGGGTAGAAATGTACAAATAATAGCTGTCCCTCCTGTATGTATAAATGTTAGGTCTATGCAAATTAACTCATGGAAGCCCTGCAGGCACAGCATGCTTCCTGTCAATGTACAACACAAAGGTGAGCCCTGAAGTAAAAACCAACTTGATTTTTCACACACATATAGTATATATGCCCATAGTGGGCATGCTCACACACTTAAACAAATTTAGCAAATTTCAGTCAGCAACATACTGAAAGGTCATACTGGGCATGCTCACACACTTAGGCCATGTCTGAGTACAGCAGTGGGCCACACATATCTGGCAGTTGCAGTTCTTACTCCAGACACTTGTCACTATTCACTAATCCTGCCTTGCACACACAGTGATATGAAAACAGACCCATATAATATATTGGACCCCTGTCATAATCAAACTATGTACTACAAGTACTTAAGTTATTCAAAGAAAGTGAAAATCCAAAGAAGATCAATAAATCTCCAATCAGTATCATCAAGAAACAATGAGCACTCCTAAGATTATCCATGCCATGTTATGGCAAAAATATTGCCAAAGAGTCCATAGAGAACCATGAAGCTTTCTTTCACTATTTCATAAATATCAATGTAAACTCATATATGTTCTGAGTCAGTGCAAAGTGTAAATGAATACATGTACATGACTGACATTGCCAACATCTTGTCAGACAGGTTCATACATATTTACCCCCCTCTCACTGACAAAAGAGCCCATTACCATACCTGGAGATTGTGAAAACCCAGAAATCACGTATAAAATGGTTAAACAGCTCTATCCAAACCTAAAAACATGGCATTTATGGGATGACATGGTTTCCCTGGCTGTTTCATATGTGCACTCCAAAACAAACAGACCCTGCACCTGAACAGTGTTGAGACTCACTCTCTGTACAGGATATGAAACTGTTGAATGGGTTACAGCAACATTTGGCACACTCCACAAGTGTTGGTGCACAACAGACCATGGGAACTATTGTCTTATAAGTCTAATAAGCCTGATCTGCAAGGCCATGGAGTCCATCATTATGGAACTCATAACAGAGCTATTGGGAGCCTACAAACACCCAACCCTACCCATTTTGGTTTGGTCAGGGGCAGATCATGGTTCCTAAACCTGCTAGACAGTTTTCAAGGCAGTCACCCAGGACATACATCAATGAAATGAGCTACACATGGCCCACATAGACCTTGAAAAGCCCTTTTCCAACATCCCACACATGTCGTATCCACAAAATCAACTACCTGTGCATAAACACGTATGTCATCTGATGGATTGCCAACTGCGGCACAGATAGATCCCACAAGGTAAGAATTGTGGTCTCCCTGTTGGACTGTAAGCTGGTAACAGCTGATGTCCCCCATGGCTCAGTCCTGGGACCCCTCTTGTCTGGTGTATACTTTTCAGAAATACAGTCAAACACATGAGGGCTATGGTTATCAAAGTTTGTGGATGACTGCAAAAATGTTGTCATAATCGATGTTTGGGACAACAGAGACATCCTTAAAAAGGGTCTCAGTCAGACAGATGTGGTGTCAAAATTATGGCCTCGAGCTACAGTCATACAAATACCACATAGGTGCCAACAAACTAAATATGGAGGTAATAATAAGGGATCTATGGACACATGTGGATAGTCATCTCTACTTCCAGAAACACATTCACAAAGTGGTTAGAAAATCATGCTATGTGTTCCCACAAATTGCCAAGGTCTTTGCATGTAGTTCAAAGGAGGTTCCCTCTACTCATCAGTCATCAGACCCATCAGAGAGTATCACTGCACACTTGCGATGAATATGATTAGGCACCTTCAGCAGCTGGAAAGACCACTGAAGTACCTCAACAAGAGGATTACTGGCCTCTAACAGTTGCCCCATGCAACAAGACTGAAGTTAACTCAATCTGTACTCTGTTGCATACTGTCTATTCAGGCGATCTCTGCCCAACAGACAGGTCCATGTCCAATGCAGAACTGATGTACATGCGCTTTCTGAAGTAAACCCTAGCTCACTGTGCCACATGCTCAAGGGATATCATCATCACAACAATAAATAGAACATGTTGGAGGGATACATTACTATCTCACAGACTTCCCTTGCTTTGGAACAGGCTCCCAAGCTACATTAAGCTGAGTCCCTCACTGACACTCTTCCAGAGGAGCCTTGATGAGTGTATGTGAAACTGAACTGTCACACCATGGATCACTTCATCAGCTCTACTACACAGAGGCCTAGGGAACTAACCCCATGTGTGGTGATAGCTGCACACTCTGGCCATACTAATATATCCATTCAGGCAGATAGCCTATCAACTACCTATGTACATATATATATGTAGGGGAACACAGTATAATAAGCCAAAGATGGATGGACAGAGATGTGTGTAAGAGGGTGACCATGACAGGGAGCCATCCAGGACTGTCCCACCCAGCAAACATCCCAATGGCACAAAAGACATGAGGTGCACATCTCTCCCACTGTACATAACAGCCACCAGTATCTGTAAGCATTACAGTGTATGTGGTCCATGTACCTGCTGTACAACATGACTGTACAATGAAGTACACATCTACTATCTGTAGACATGTACCTGTCACATAGGTTCATAGGTATGTAGTAGACTACCTTCACAAAGGCATATATTAGCCTAGCCATGTTGTGCAGCTTTCACCACCCTATTGGGTAGTCTCCAAGCCCTAGTTCTAATTGTTAGTATCCTAAGCCCCTTTCTAGTGGGGCTGCTGATGTGATGTCTGGTGTGAATTGTCTGTTTCCCATCCACTCATCAAGATTCCTATTGAAGAGTGTCAGTGAGGGGCTCTGTCTGATGTACATTGGGACACTGTTCCACAGTAAGGCAAGTGTCTAGGATGTTACTCTATCCCACCAGCATGTCGTATTCATTGTTGTGATGAGGTTCATATTCCTGAAGTGTGTAGTGTGACTCAGCTTTGTTATGCATAGATGGAGCATGTTCAACAGTTATGTGATGGACATGGCTCTGTATGTTAGGCAGAGTGTGCCTCTGAGTAGGCAGTACGCAGCGGAGAACAGATTTAGTTTTACCAGTTGTGTTGCATAGCACAACTGTTTGAGGCCAGTAATCGTCTTGGTGAGGTACCTCTGTGGTCTCTACAGCTGCTGGATATGCTTAGTCGAGTACATCCAAAATGGTTCATTGTACTCAATGATGGGTCTGATGACTTAAGAGTAGGGGGCCACCACTACCTCTTTTGATCCTGATGCAAACCCTTTGTTGATTAGATGGGCCACATAGGATTTCCTAATCACTTTGGCAACATGGTTGTCAAAAGAAAGATGACTATCTACTTGTATCCCCAGATCACTTATTACCTTGTCTGTTTTTAGGGGGTAACATCTATGTGGTAGTTTGTGGGTACTTTGTTGTCACCAAAGGGGATTACTATGCATTCTTCCACATTGAGCTTGAGGCCATGATTCTGACACCACACATCCATCTCATAGAGTCCCTTCTGGAGAATATTTGTGCCATCCGGGGAATCTGTTATGGCAAATACTTTACAGTTCCCAGCAGACTTAGTCAACCACAACCCTCCAGTGTTGGCATGTACTTTTGAGAAGTCTAGACCAAACAGGAGAGACCCCAGGACTAAACCCTGGGGGACACCAGTTGTTACCGGTGTAGAGTCTGACATGTAGCCAGCAACTCTTAATTTGTGGGATCTATCTGTGAGCCAGTTTGCAATCCATCTTGTGATGTATGGATTCATGCCCAGGTTGGTGAGTTCATCTATGATACCTGACTGGGGAATGGTATCAAAGGCCTTAGCGAGGTATAGGTAGGCTGTGTGGAGCTCATTTCAATCATCTGTAGTCTGGGTAACTGTCTCAAAGAAATACACCCAGTTCAGGAGGCATGATCTGCATTTGACAAAGCCAAACTGGGTGTGCTCAACTGTGTGAAGGTTCCCAATGTCTTTATTGTTAACTTTCATTATGATTGGCTCCATTGCCTTGCAGATCAGACTCGTCAGGCTCATAGAGCATGAATGCCAAGGGTCTTTTGTGGCCCCACCCCTGTGGAGTGGGAAGAACGTTGCTGTGCAACATTCCATGGGTACATATCCTGTAGAGAGGATGTAGAGAGAGGTGTAGGTATCCTTGATAAATATGGATACATCCCCATCCTATGTGCTATGATCCAGGTTCAGATGCTGGAAGGTATGGAATGAGTAGTATCCTGGTAGTGCTGGTGTGCTCTCTGGAGCCTTGAACTAGGTTTCTGTTACTGCACAGATATCAATATTCTCCATACTGAGAAGTGCCTCGAGTGTGTGCATTTGGAGGCTGAGACTTCTGGCAATGAGTAGCATTTAGCTCACTTTGTGGTTATTTGTGTTGGTTATGGTGTTTGGTTTGTCCTGAGTGACCAGTGTTCCACACCTGAAGTCAACGCCTCATTGGTCCGATCTGACCATAAGCTAATTACCCTACATATCCACATTCTGCCCCACCCCCATTAAGGAAACCATGTTAAAACATTTCTCCAAAGCCAACTTCATGCTTCTTAAGACAGAAGTGGTGAACTTCAGGACACACATGCAGATGGACAATACAGTTACGACTACTGAATCCTACACAATTGCACTTTATAAGCACTTACATGAGTGCATGGATCATGCTATCCCAAACAGAACCAAGATGTTAACCTCCAAGAAAAGGAAGCCAATTTGGTGGTCCCCTTCCATAAACAAACTGCACAACAGAAGGAAGAAACTGTTGCAAAAGATTGTAAAATCCCATGAGTGGAGGAGCTCCCTGGTCAGCCTCAGTAAGAAGTTGTGATCCCCGATAAAATCCTCCAAAGCTAGTTATGAAAACAAAATCACCACTGATTCTAAAGACAGCCACAAAGCATTCTGTAGCTATGTCAAGAATCTCAATGGCAACACTCAGATTTGCTCTGAGTTACAGCACAATGGCTCTAAATATACAGACCTAACTGATATTGCCAACATCCTGGCAGATAGGATCAGTGCTAACTTTACCCCCCTCTCACCCATGAAAGAGCCCATCTCTATACCGGAAGAATGTAAAGTTGCTCTCATCACAGCTTCACAGATAAAAACCACTCTCCAAAGCCAGGAACACAGCATCCATGGGACCAGATAGCATCCCAGGCTGCATTCTATATGAACTACAGAATGAACTGGCACCACACCTAAGTACCATGTTCAATCATAGCCTCACCTCAGGCTTTGTGCCTGCTGAATGGTGCACAGTGACGGTTATCCAACTACAAAAGGGGGGAGCCACCACAGACCCCAAGAACTAGCTTCCCATTAGCCTGATCAGCCTGGTCTTCAAGGCCATGGAATGTATCATCATGGAACTTATAAACAAAGACAGTGGTAATCTCCAAACTCTGGACCACAACCAGTTTGGGTTTGTAAAAGGCAGATCATGTCTCCTAAATCTGATAGACTTCTTTGAAGCAGTCACCAAAGTAGTAGACAAGGGTAAGGTGGTTCACACAGCATATCTATATCTTGCCAAGGCTTTTGACACCACCCCCCACACTGGAATTATAGATAAACTCACTAAACTAGTTATAAATCCCTATGTCACAAGATGGGTTACCAACTGGCTCACTGACAGAACCCACACTGTGAAAGTAGCAGACTCCAAGTCCAACTTCAGACCAGTGACAAGTGGAGTACCACAGGGTTCAGTCCTGTGTCCTGTCCTGTTTGGTATCTACTTCCCTGAAGTACAGGCTAACACAGAATGTCTTTGGCTAATGAAGTTCGCAGATGATTGCAAACTAGGAGCCATAATCAAAACTACTAATGATGTGGACATCCTACAAAAGGGCCTCACTGAGACAGATGCCTGGTGTCAAAGCCATGGTCTCAAGCTCAATGCCAAAAAGTGCATTGTAATCCCGTTTGGTAAAAACTCTGTACCCATAAACTACAACATAGGCGGTAATATACTTAACACTGAAAGTGTGATGAGACCTTGGGACACAGGTGGACAGTAGTCTCTCCTTTGATAATCACATCGCCACAGTAGTCAGGAAATCTTTCTACATGGCACACCTCACCACAAAAGGTTTCTCATGCAGAAAAAAAGAGGTCATTGTTCCCCTCTACTCATCACTCATTAGATCCATTATAGAGTACAACGCCCCTTTTGGTATGTACCTCACAAGACATCTACAACAACTGGAAAGCCCGCAGAAATACCTCACAAAGAGGATTAGTGGCCTCAAATGCATGCCCTACACAGACCGTCTCAAAACACTCCAGCTTTACTCTGTCACATATCGCCTACTCAGAGGTGATCTCTGCCTAGCATACAAAGCTATGTCAAACACAGAGCAGTTGGACATGCTCCACTTAAAGAAATCCCAATCCCTCTGAGGTTCAGCCCCAAAACCCGGACCAAAATAGAAAAGGAGGGGGTGTATCCATTTTCATAAAGGATACCCACACCTCCAGGTTAGTGGCACAGCACGAGGCCTCGGAGACCATCCAAGGGCAACTAACAGTGGGCAAAGCTGCTTCTTAGATCGTAGCCTGCTACAGATCACCTACCTTGTCTCAGGACCCTCACTCAGCATTCCTGAGAACAGTGGAAAATATAAAGGTCCTACCAAATACCATGATATTAGAAGATTCCAACTACCCAAACATTGACTGGGAGAATTACTCAAGTGCAAACTCCTTTGCCCAATGCTTCCTACAGTTTATAAACTCAAATGCCCTGGAACAGCTGGTCACCATGCCCACTAGAGGTGACAACATCCTGGACCTGATCATCACCAACATGGGGGATCAGTGTTCCATACCAGAGGTAAACCCCTCGTTGGTAAGATCAGATCATAAAATAATCACACTGGACATCCACATCCCGACCCCAGCCACAGTCAAGGAAACCACTGTGAAAGACTTTTCAAAAGCAAACTTCACACTTTTCAAGACAGAAGTGGAAAGTTTCAAAGCCCCCTTGCTACAGGATAATGCTATCCAATCTGCAGAATCCTTTACAAGTGCATTCTATGAGCATCTACAGGGATGCATGGATCAAGCCATCCCAAGTAAAATGAAGACTCACTCCTCCAAAAAGAGGAAACCAGTCTGGTGGTCCTTGGCCATAAATAAGCTATGCAACAGAAGGAGGAAACTACTACACGATAGAGCAAAATTCCAAAAAGGAAAGGCATCACTGATCATTATTAGCAAGAAACTACGATTGCTCATAAAATCATCCAAGGCCAGTTTCTAAAGAAGAATTGCCAAGAAATCTAAAGATAACCACAAAGCTTTATTTAGCTATATCAAACATTTAGGTGGTAATTCTCAGATTTGCTCTTAGCTACTGCAAAATGGCAAAAAATACACTGAACCAACTGACACTGCCAACATCCTGGCAGACAAGTTCAGTGCAAACTTCACCCCCCCTCACCCCCAAAAGGGCCCATGTCCATCCCAGAAGAATGCAGAGCCCCAGATATCATGGACATGCAGGTAAAAACAGCCCTCTCCAAAGCTAAGAACACAGCATCAATGGGACCAGATGGTGTCCCAGGCTGCGTCTTACACGAGCTCCAAAAGGAACTAAACCCTCACCTAAATTTACTGTTCAGACTCAGCCTTATCACAGGCTATGTACACAAAGAATGGTGTACAGCAATGGTCATCCCGCTCCACAAAGGTGGTGCCACAACAGAACCTGGGAACTATCGCCCTATAAGCCTGAGCAGCCTGGTCTTCAAAGCTATGGAGCAAATTATCATGGAATTCATAAACAGAGATATTGGGAACCTCCAGACACTGGACCCTACTCAATTCGGCTTTGTTAAAGGCAGATCCTGCCTCCTAAACCTAGTGGACTTCTTTGAAACAGTTACCAAGGCCATAGATGAAAGGAAGGTAGTCCACACAGCCTACCTGGACCTCACTAAGGCCTTCAACATCATTCCCCAGTCTGGCATCATAGACAAGCTTACCAGCTTGAGCATTAACCCCTATGTCACGAGATGGGTGGCCAAGTGGCTCACGGATAGAACAAATATGGTCAGAGTTGTGGGTGCCATGTCTGACTCTAAACCAGTCACAAGTGGCGTTCCACAGGGCTCGGCCCTGGGACCCCCGCCTGTACAGTATATACTTCTCTGAGGTACAGGCATGCACAGGAGGACTATGGCTGACCAAGTTCACAGATGACTGCAAACTGGGAGCCATAATCAACTCTCGGGCTCACACAGACATCCTCCAGAAGGGTCTTACAGAGACAGATACCTGGTGTCTCAACCATGGCCTCAAGCTGAATGCCAAAAAATGCATAGTCATCCCCTTTGGAAAAAACACGAATCACCACATAGGTGGTAATCCACTAGGTACGGAAAATGTAATTATGGACCTGGGGACCCAGGTAGATAGTAACCTCTCCTTTGATAATCACATTGCCAAAGTGGTTAGAAATTCCTTCTGTGTAGCCCACCTAATCAGGAAAGGGTTCACCTCTAGATAAAGAGAGGTCATTGTGTCCCTCTACTCATCACTCATTAGGCCTATAATAGAGTACAATGCCTCATTTGGTATGTACCTTAATTGGCACATGCAACAGTTGGTAAGACCATGGAAGTACCTCACCAAGAGGATAATGGGCCTCAAAGAGAAGCCCTATGCAACTCGACTAAAGAAACTCCAGCTCTACTCGGTTGCTTACTGCCTGCTCAGAGGTGATCTATGCCTGATGTATAAGGCCATGTCCAACCCAGAATTAATGGACATGCTCCACCTCAAGAAAACCAAATCTTTTAGAATCACATGCTTCAGTGAATTAAACCTCAGCACAGCAATAAACAGGATGTGCTGGAGGGATAAATTCCTGTCCCAGAGACTTCCCTCACTCTGGAATAGAATCCCAGTTTATGTTAGGCAGAGCCCATCGCTGACTCTCTTCAAGAAGAATTTTGACGAGTGGATGGGAAATTGCAAATTTACCCCTGGGATCACTTCAGTGGCCCTGCCAGACAGAGGCCCAGGAAAATAATTTAAAAGGGAGGCGAAAGCCAACACATTCTGGCTAGGCTTATAAATGCCCTTGGGCAGATAACCTAGTACCTACCTATGAACCTATGAACCTACACACTCCAGGGACCTAAACCTTTTCACCACAATCAACAAAACATGCTGGAGGGATAGATTCCTGTCCCAGAGACTTCCCATACTTCGAAATAAACTACCTATTTATATCAAACAAAGCTCCTCATTAGTACTCTTAAAGAAAAATCTTGATGATTGGATGGGAAATAGGAAATTCACCCTAGGGTTAACTTCTGTGTCTCTGCTCGACAGTAGCACAGGAAAATAAATTTATTGGGTGGCAAAAGCCAGGGTACCTTTTTGGCTGGGTTTGTATAGGCCCCAGGGCCGATAGCCTAGTACCTACCTATGAACCTATGAACCTTTGAACCTTGCCTAAAACAGGTAATATGGGGACAGCAAGAGCCTTGGTCACTATTCAGAAGCATAGGGGTGACAGGTGCAAACCATCTGTAGCAAAGCGACGAGGCTTGTCTATCATGTCATCACAGGCAGACAGAGACTGGATCCCCTTTGAATGACACCAGAAGCTCAGCCAATTGTTAAAGTTTATCATCTTTCTGTTATATTGCAGTATCATGTAGGTGAAGATAAGATGCTACTCAAGGTCAGGGTCATACCAGCCTGGGCTACATGATCATAGAGCTAATATATATCTCTTGTCATGTTGTCCTGGGAGGTATGTCTCAGATCATTCACACTGACATGTACAAAGAACACATCATATATGTACCTGCTCTGGAGTGATGTAAGTGCTTGTGTTATGTGGCGGTTCATAGTACCTGATAGACAACTGACAGTAACCTTTCCCTTGTCCAGCCGAGTGAGTGGAACATCTGTGTGCCTGACTATGAAGTCACCTATTACTAGTGTGTTGGGTATGTTGTTTTGCCTTAGGGCCTATTGTGAGGCACACTGCTTTGGTGCATTATTTGTTTTCTGGCATGTGCTTGGAGGTGCATGTTGCTTGCTTGTCTGCTTAGGAGGACACTCTCTCTTTTTCAGATTATTATTTGTATTCTCCAAGTATGGTAATGTGTATTTATGTGTGTTTTGCTGGTGCTTATATTGTAGGTCTATGTGAGACAGTTGGTGTTGTGGTTGTATGACCCTACTTCTCCTGAATGTATTGTCCAGTATTGGGTTGACAAAGCTTAGCCACCAGTTTGACCCTGTGTGTGCCAGCATGTGGTGCATCAACCCATATATGATATGGTCATGGCCTATGCATATAATACACTCACAATACACCTAGTATGATAAGCCTACTGAGGTTAGCAAATGTGAAAAAAACCTTTGGGCAAACTGTCAGCAAGTAATGTCTGTATTGCACCCTGTAACTCCATATTGCTTGCTGAAGTGTAAAGACGTACTTAGTTTGGTTAAGAACACCGCACTTGCCAACTTTGTGTGTGTGTGTGTGTGTGTGTGTGTGTGTGTGTGTGTGTGTGTGTGTGTGTGTGTGTGTGTGTGTGTGTGTGTGTGTGTCTCCCTGGGGAGAGAGCAACCTTTTTGGAGGCTATTCACACCCCCTAAACATGGTATATTCATCTTTGTCAAGTCTGATGATGTCACCATCCTACAAATAAACCTGTGGAAAGAAGCCAGCCCAATAATGTGTATAGTGCATTGTGTAAATGTGTACTGTTGTTGTGTCATAATGTAGCTAGATAGAGGTTTGAATCCTGCACTTGTCTACTATGTGTGTCTCCCTGAGGAGGAGTGACCTTTTTGGAGACTACTCACACCCCTTAAAAGTGATATGCTCATCTTTGTCAAGTCTGATGATGTCACCATCCTACAAATATACCTGTGGAAAGATGAAATCCCAGTAATGTGTATAGCGCGTCCTGTAAATGCAGATGGCTGTAGTATCATAATGTAGTTAGATAGGGGCTTGAATCCTGTCCATGTCAACTGTGTGTGTGTCTCCCTGGGGAAGAGCAGCCTATTTGGAGACTACTCACACCCCTTAAAAGTGGTATACTCATCTTTTCAAGTCTGATGATGTCACCATCCTACAAATATACCTGAGGAAAGGTGAAATCCCAGTAATGTGTATAGTGTGGCATGTAAATGCATACTGCTGTAGTTTCGTAATGTAGTTATGAAGGAGTTTGAATCTTGCACTTGCTGACTGTGTGTGACACTGTTGCTCAATGTGGAGTGAGTTTTGATTTTTCTAGTGTATGACATATCACAATGACAACTGTATGTGCATTACACATGTAAGGTAGCTGTGGGGCAAATCCATAAACATGCATGTGACCTCAATTATTTCATAGGTGGGTACTCTGCTTTCTCCATGAATGGATCTGTTATCTTTGCCAGAGCATGCTGGTGCTTTCCGGACTTTAGGTCACTTCACTGCAGTGATCCCTGGGCTACGTCTTCTGTTTCACATCCACTCATCACGGTTTCTATTGAAGAGTGTGAGTGAGGGTTTATGCTTGATGTATATTTGAAACCTGTTCCAAAGCAAGTAAAGTCAGGCAAAGATGACTAATCATTATAGGTGTGCAACAACCTCTGTGGATCTGCATGCAAACCCTTTATTGCTTATGTGCTCCACAGAGGGATTTCCAAAACCCTTTGGTAATGTGATTATCAAAGGAGAGATGACTAAACACATGGCGCTATGTATACATTAGTACAAGTTCCACATTTTGGGGAATACTACCTATGTGGTACTCTGGGGATACTTTGTTTTCTAAAAGTGGATAAATATGCTTTCTTTGGCTAATAGCTTTACAGCATGAGTTTGACACCAGGTATCTGTCTCTATGATACCCTTTTGGAGGATGTGTGTGTCATCTGGAGAATAAAGTATAGCCCACAGTATGTATTTCCATCAAACGTGGGCAGACATATTCCTAATGTGTTTGCTTGTACCTAAGAAAGCTATATGCCAAACAAGAGTGGTCCCAGGACTGAGTGCGGGTGAATACCACTTGTTACTGGCACAGAATAGTACATGGAGGCTGCAAATGTTACTGTGTGTCCTACATCTGTGCATCAGTTGTCAAGCCATCATCTAACAATTGTTTATGGTCAGTCTGTGGAGGTTATGTATAATACCAGAATGTGGGATGGGTATGAATTGCTGGTGAGCTATAGCTTCGCTGTGTTGACCTCCCCTCCCTCACCTATTGCCTTGTTAACTGGCTTGAAGTCTACCAGGTGTAGGAGCCATGATCTGGCCTTTAGAGAACCTAAGTGGGTATGGTGCAGTGTTTGCAGGTTCATAATGTCTCTGTTAATGAGTTCCATAATGCTGTGCTCCATAGCTTTCCAGATAACATTTGTCTGGCTTATAGGGTGAGAGTTTCCAGGATCTGTTGTAGTTCTACCCTTAATTAATTTATGGTAACATTTGCACTGGGTGTGATGAGGGTGGACAGGTTTAAGAATAAGTATATTAGAGGGTCAGGCCAGGTTTGAAGGTTAGTAGACCAAGCCTGATAGGCAGGATTAAGTTGGTTTGTACATGTGCTGAGGAAGGATGCAGAGTATATTGTGCAATAGATGCTAAGGATGAAGCCGCCAGGTAACAGAAAAAGAGGGATGCCTAAGATGAGGTTTATGGCTGTGGTGAGAGAGGACATGCAGGTGCATGGTGTGACAGCACAAGATGCAGAGGGCAGGAAGAAATGGAAACAGATGATCTACTGTGGCAACCCCTAATGGGAGTATCTGAAAGGAGAAGAAGAAGACGTAGTAGCTCAACCCTTATGGACTGTGAACACCATTACCGTGTGTCATTCCACAAGTATGTAACCTGTATAGAGGCTGCATCTGAACAGAATGTTTAGGTGAGTGGTGACTTCATATGTCAGCTTGTGTATGACATAGTCAGGGACACTGTCCAGTACCATTGCCACTGTGGTTTGGACTTTGGTAAAGAGATGTATTAACTAGAGTGTCTGTGAATCATCAGGTTTTACATTCTTCAGGTCTGGAAATGTGGCCCTTGTGTAATGACAGGGTGGTGAAATCCGCATTCAAACTGTCTGACAAGGAATTGGTAATGTCAGTCAGATAAGTGTACTTTGTGACCATTTACATTAACTGTGACCCAATCTGAGATTTCCCCTGTAGATTATAAACAACACTAAAGAAAGCTTTAGTGTTGTCTTTGGAATCTTTGCCATTTTGTATTTTGAAGCTTACCTGGTATGTTTATTGAGGGATTGTATTTTCCCAATGATAGATAATGACCAGAGAGGTTATCCCTTCTTGGTTTGTAACTCTTTTTTGGTACAACTTCACACCTTCTATTATATATTTAGTTTATGGCAGGGGTCCATGAGACTAATGCACTTTTACTATACAAGTGAGAATTTCTTGTGTTTGTGATAGCACGGTCCATGCAACCCTGTAGGTGAACAGTGTGCATTATCTAAAGGATTATGCAGTTGGGACAGTGTTAACCTTAGTAATGCAAACCAATGACAGATAGCAACAACAGCATCACCCACAGCACAGTGTCAACCCATGTCATACACACACACGCACACTCAAGTTCCAAAATGTGTGTAGTACAATGTATACCGGCCACCAATAGAAACTATGGAGTGTTAACACTGACCAATACAGGGCATGTCACCCTGCCCATGTGTCCAATATGCATGTACATGCAGAGAGTGCACCTCCACCATCTTCACAAATGGACAACTGCAAACCTGTGTTGCACACACCCCACATTTACTGTCTACTGTATAACGCATGCTGACACAACTGCACACATCAGCCAAGTGGCACATGGGCAAACAAAACACAATTGGAATAAACACTGGTGAAAACAATACAATATTGCTAATTACAGCTTTAATGCATCATGCCTGCTCAGCTACACCTTCAAGGATATCATTACACTTTACTGCTGACAACATGCTACACATCCAACCATTGCTATACTTTATTAAAGTCACCCTGTGCATCAGCACCATGTTAGCCTGTTCCTGCATCAATGTTACAGATGACAGGAGGTGGCACAGGTTTCATCATATGACCAGGTCATGTTGTTGGTTTGCCAGAGCCTACACTGAGCCATACAATCGACATGTGTGTGAGTGTGTGTGTGTGAGGGCCATGAGTACTGTTATGGGTCAATGTTTATGTAATGTATGTGTTTGCCCTAGGTTTCTGGTTTATGTGTGTGTGTCTGCATGCACACATTTCCACCATGTAGTTGCCATATACAGGGATTTGTGAGACAGCCACAGACTGTACATGGCAGGCTTTACAGATCACCATCTCTGGCCACAGATACAGAACCTGTGCCTGGCAGGGGTGCTACAGACAGTATCAGGTACTAATCCAGATTGGGTACTATCCGAAGAGGTTGACATATGTCCACTGGCTCCATGTCCCTGCTGGGACTGTCCAGAGCCACATGCATGTGGTCTGCTAGAACAGTCTATGGACAGCCCCCCCAACATTGCTGGGGCTGGTACTGGCACTACGGGAGCTGCTGTGACTTGCTGGACATCCACAGCGACCGCCAGCTGCTGATGTTGCTGGCATATGTCCACGTCGATGTCTCAACCATCCCGCACTGTCCTGACACATGGACATGACATTGTGGACTGACATCCAATGTCTCACCCCAACGTCTATCAATGACCTCAGTGTAGTTATGTACGGCACCTGCTAGGTCACGGATACTGTCATTTACAGAGGTGATATGAGCCCTCTGTGCCCTTAGTCCCTGTCTGGTGTACTGCTCCATTTGTGTCTGTGCCTCCATGACAGCCTGGAACATGTGTGTGGTAGAAAGAGGTGTGGCACGTCTGCCATGGACATGATGACCAGCAGTGCTCTGACGAGATCCCCTGGGCATCTGCCTATGTGGTACCATTCTAGATATCTGGCTATGGCTGCTGTGTCCTGATACATGTGCATAGATACCACACTGTCCTGGCCAGTGCCAACTGTACACTGTCCCTCATCTAAGGGCAATGGTGATGATGGATGTGCAGGCAGTATGACTGTGTGCATGGATGGGGTGGAGACTTGTGTACTGTCAATTGGTGGCCCAACAGCAGACCCTGACAAACCTGCCTGTGCCTCAACACACCTATCCTCATCATCACTGTCTGTCTCAGTGGCATCAGGTTCCCTGCCGTACTGAACCAGCCCCACCTTGGCACCTTTGAGAGGAAAACAGGAAACGCACTTTAAGACCTGAACATGACTTCAGACCACATGCACACATGCGCACATGCACACATGCACACATGTGCTCATGCACACATGCACACACACAAAAATACACTCCTCCCTAAAGCAGACACACACAACACCAGCAAACTCAGAGCATACACAATAGCAGGTGATGGTGGTTTAAAGTATAACAAGCAAAACAGTCATATCACACATGTCAGCATGCAGGACATGTGTTGCTCAACAGCATGCAGTGCAAGTGTAGACAGTCCTTGTTACTAACAGTATACATGGCTTTGATGCATGTGTTTTGTTATTAGGTGATGGACCTCCCCCTGGAAAACAATGCATATATGGACACAACATTGCTGTACAGGTATTCATAACTCTGTAATGTACTGTGCAACATAACTCACAGGTGTACATAGCATTGCTGGATGTGTATCTGTGTGTCAGATAGGTATTCAATGGTGATTACAGCCTCTGTATCTTTAGCAAATAATTGTGGACACATTTTTAGCACACGCATGATGAGTATTCACACAACATCATCAGTGGTGCATAGATAATTGATGGAATACAATTCGGCCACATACCCAATGTACGGTACTTATGGTGAGTGTAGATCATATTGTGGATATGCCAGTCTCATCCATGACATAGCATGCTAAAACACAACTGCATATTTAAACACTACAGATACCCAATGTGTGTCATATGATCTAGCCACTCAATAGCATCACAATACATATATGTGTCAGTTGTGCAAATGGTGATTGGTATACATATTGTTTAGAGGTGCATATGTGTGCACACATGCAACATTGAGGTGT
The DNA here is from genome assembly GCF_019279795.1 of Protopterus annectens. Taxonomy (NCBI): domain Eukaryota; kingdom Metazoa; phylum Chordata; order Ceratodontiformes; family Protopteridae; genus Protopterus; species Protopterus annectens. The sequence continues at coordinate 754,267,549 of NC_056745.1, forward strand.
ATAGCAATGAAAGATATGTGAAGTACTGTGGTTACAATAGCTGGATGGGGTATAGTACCATAGGCCATCATTATGAAGCATCATGTGGTCACTCAAGGCTACAAATGTTTCCCAAACCAGCACTAATCATGCTGTACCGGAACTGTACTACCTTGGCTACATTCACCATTTCACAACCAGTTGTTATGCGAGTTTGTAAGGAGGCCAATAAGGAGCATTCCCTGACATTAATGTGTAGTGTGTTGCAGAGTGTTTAAATGCCCCATGATAGGCCTCTACCCCTCAGGTATATTATGTGTAATGTGTGGATGAGATTTTGGGTACTGGAGTGTGCCTTTACAGAGGGTTTGGGAATCCTTTATGTGTAGCATGTTAAAATGCTCTGTGTATGACATAGATGTGTATGTTATGTGCATGTTGAGTATCAACTGTGCCTATCCAATGGTCACTACAGTCTAGCCACATTTGTTTGATATTGTCTGGATATTGCATGTGTTTGAGGCAGCTAATCACATTAGTGAGATGTGCATGCTCTTACACCAAACATGCACAGCATGCATTATGGGTAGGTGTGTTACATGTGTACATGGCCTACACCTTAACTATGACATGCAATTTTTATTTACAATAATAAATGTAGAACACACTCACCAGCATCTGTCCGCTGCCTTGATGTCACCCCAGAGGGACCTACATAGAGATGAGACAGTTTGGCAGTGGCCAAAGCTGTGGCATTGCTACTGTGTGTTTGTAATCTTACAGTACAGTAACAGTTTACATTCACAGAGCTACAGATTATGTTCCAAATGATCAGTATTGCACAACAACAGGCTCCACATCTTTGAACAACACACTCCACATCACACGTATGCATGGTCTACCAATACAGAAAACAGTAGTCTACAGATATGCCATGTTACCTGCATGCTCCATGTGTGCTTGCTGGGTGGCTCCAATCTCCATCATGGTGTATGTCTGCTGCTGTTGTTGTTGGGCAGGTGCCACCAGGCTCAGGAGCAGCTCCTCCACTCTGGTGAGGAGGGGATGGATATTAACACCACCTCCTGTTGCAAGCTGTTGTCTACACACATCAGCAGCACACTGACGGACATATCTGAGAATATCACTGCAGTATATGTCCAGTTATGCAGGCCTACCTCATTTACCCTGTGGACAACATCTTGCCACATTGCAGTACGCTCCTGCTGGTCCTGGTTGGTTTGTGAGAACATGAGACGGTAGTGCTGAATCATACTGCTAGTAATTATATCATCTTCAGCACTACTGTAACTGGGGTTCCTGTGATGGGCCATGTTCCCTGGAAGACATAAATACAAAATATGTCTGAGCAAGTCATATGGCACATTTAACATTATACAGTACAGATATCACTGAACTGCCATATATAGCAACCTATTAGCTAACCGAGAGTGAAACACTGTAACTGCCACTTATTACTGTTCACCCCACAACTGCTTGAAAGTGCCTTGCTCACTCTCTATCTAATGAACCATGTTCTGCACAGCAACAAAATAAAATCACTATATAAGACTATACAAGAGTACCTGGCACACTGTATGCAACACAATGCACCACCTAGCCATAGCAGATATACATCAAGCTGATGTGTAAAGAAATATATCATCCATCACAATCAGTGTAAGGTCCAGTAAATGTATTACTATTATACCACACAACTTGTTAATGGCAAACCCGTGGCCAAAATATGTGCACAATTGGGAATATAGGTCGCATACTGCTGTAGTACATTATGAATGTTGCTAGATACGCAGTTATATGTTTTACCACACATATGTCAAAGGACATGTTACAGACATACCCACACACACATCAAACATAATTACAGGACACAAAGGTATGACAACCCAGATAAGCTTTCAGTGTGTACTATACAGTACTGTGTGTCAGTACTTACACAACCTTAATCTTGAGAAATGTAATCTGTGATGAATACAGGGACCACACAAAAGAGTGGATGCAAGCGATGTGGACATACACCATACTTTGCTGAACAGGCCCAGAGCTTCAAGTAGTACTACAGTACACACAGGATTTGGATTCAACATCGGTACCAATCAATAATCATAGATGTAGTGCTTTAGCCTCCAATGACACACTCTAGTTAAAATCAAGGGACTTAATCACACTGTATGCAATAGCACTTGTTCTGCCTAGCAACAGAATACACAGCTTTTGCTCGGATCAAAACAATGACCCATAATACCATGACATAAACAGTTTCCCACTAAGCTATCCCACAGATACATATCTTTGATGTATTCACAAACATATTGACCATCACCGTCAGTCAACAGTACAGAGAAAATATTGCATCAAGTAGATGTAGGTGTGTATGAGTATATATAACTATATATATATATATATATATATATACATATGCACATCCATTGGTCTACATATACATATATATGTAGGCACATATACATTTCACCTTTAATAGTGAGAATATCAATTATACAAAGGATGTAAGGTGCACAGTAATGTAATAAAATTGCACAGTCTTGGGATAAATGCATCGAAGGTGTTCGCAGCCCAAGTAGCTTTAGCAGGCTATACTGGCTTCAACAATGCAAACTGAACAAACCACCCAGAGTGTTAAACCACCACATGTCATATACCAGCACTGTATGCTGTCTTGTTTGTCACACACTAAAACCTATATACAAATATGCGCATACTAACCTTCACCAATGTATATATCTCCACCCTTCACAAACAGTTGCAATATGTCCCCTGCTCTATGCACATATACAGATGTGAATATATATGACACATATATATTTCTCCGTATGTGTGTGGCATACACACATAAGGTCCACACTGTTGTAAGTCCCTGGACCTCACAGCTGAACTGTTGGGCCTTGCTGCAACACAAACAGGTGTCACATATGAACACACATTAACATTAGGGTGCTATATATGGCTACAGATGCTAAATAAGCATGCTAAACTGATACAGCAGTTGCCAGTGCTAAGCTACACTTTAAAATGACTATCATGCATCTGTTGTTCTGTCACACCCATGTTTATATAATGTCAGCGCTAATCCCCCCAACAGCCATTGGCCACACTACTGTATAGAACACAGATAACATGGATCAGATCATTGACATTTAATGCTGAGCTACACATTTCACAGGTATGTCCAACTGCCCACAGGTACACACAGTATTGTCCATAGCAGTAGTTAAGCAGAACATCTGTGTAAAAAGAAGTACTGCTGCCGCATATGAATGGTTCACATTATGTAGACTATTCTTCAATAACATCTACTACATGCCAGTAAATACATATGTGTCACATACCTTTCCTTTGTATGATTTGGTAATATTTCTTTTTCTTTTTCCTTTTCCCTGTCTCTCTCTCTCTCTCTCTCTCTCTCTGTCAGTCTCTGCAATAGAGTGATTGAGTTTGTTGGCAGAGATTGCAGCCTGCTTTTGTAGGAATTTGCACATGAGCATGTGATGGCCTCTGCACCAATTAGTGGCCACCATTTACTAATTGCATGCAGCCTGCTGTGTAGTAATTGCAATAATCACTGTCATAGCAACCCACTACTATAAATTGCTAACTCATGTAGGCGTGGCCCTTTCAGCTTTCCAAGATGGAGATCATCCTTGTTTGCTGTGGACATCATTGTTTAAGACAGAAGGTTGGCATAGTTCTTATATCAGAAGCCAGGGGTGTAGCCAGAGATTTACATTTTGTACTCAGACCTAATGTTGCTGCTTCCAGTACCCACTTGTCAGTGTAGAAATGTACTCATCCCTCAAAATGCTACCCCAAGATACATGAAAAGATGTACCTTCTTTTTGACTGTTACAATTAACTGCCATACAAAGCTAGTTATTGAGATGTTTTCCATTGGCACAAGAATTGTTTGTGAACTGCTATACTGTGAATATTCATTTACTCAGTTCTAAACAATTTGTGCTTTTTTAGTGTTGACATTAGCACAAGCTGCTCAGAAAAACTGGACACATTTCAGTACTGTGAGTATGCTTACCTACATCCTTGGTAGACCCTGCACACACAGGTATATTTTACATTTGGGTAGGGTTGCAGAAGTACAGACAGCATAAGTACTATTGTGTGGATTTTATCTTGCTGGACTTACAGGGTTGCTGTGTACATGTTAGTTTATCAAGGCAAGTAGTCTGTCTGTGTAACTCCCAACTGTGGACCTATCCACATGATAGCCAAAGAATAGCCTGTTATTTTTTGTCTGTGCACCACACAGGTCTTTTCAGCAATAGAGCAATGGCATTCTTATAGTTGGTTGCTACCAGTACATGGCTACATCCATTTGTATTTCAGTATTGTATTCCTACATAAGGGTATGCTTCCAAAACTCCTTCCAAAGCTATTTGCACAGTGTGTAACAGCAGAAAGTCTGATATGCCTCTGTGTTTCTGCCTCTGCCAGACCTCTCAACCACTCAGGTACATATTTGAACAGACTCAGGGAAAAGTAAAGCAAAAGTCAGAGGCAGTCAGGGACACCTTTAAAATATTAGTGCCATTAAGTTGAGACATTGAGAGAATCAGAGCATATGAATTAATACACCTTTTCTGAAGTAAAAGAAGTGTCTAACTCTTAATTATTGTCATTATTCATTACGTGTAATTCACCACCTTTGTGGCCAAAGTCAGTAGTTTTCGAAGGGATTCATAGGGACAGAGCTAAAATTTATTTCAAAATCAGGGACATCCCTGAAAATTAGGGACACTTGGGAGGTATGGCCTCTGTCCTAAACAGATATGCCAGTGTTTGTCCTGCTGCGATACTGTGTGGGGTTGTAAAGTGATGGTGTAACATTATTTCCTGCTAGAATGGCTGCTTCTCTTATCACATTCATGTAATGTAATCCCACAACAACTGTTGGTCAACATCCACAGAACAAGTTGTGTGGTATGGTATTCCTATTTTTCCTTTACATTCACTCATTCTGATGCATGATATATTTATTTAAGCACCAACTTTATGTATATCAACTGTGGCTTAGTGGTACTTCATGTTGTGTAGTGTGTACAAGGTCCGGGGATCGAGACTGACAGAGGTGTTTTATTTTGCTCCTGAGCAGAACAAGGGCCCTCACATACAGAGTGACTAAGGCACTTTTAAGCAGTTGTAAGTGGGTTTGCGTGGGTTTGCGCATTGCTTAGCCAACCACAAACAAGTGCAAACTCACGCAAACCCGCTAACTACTGCTTAATAGTGCTTACTCCCGCTAACCCCTGCACTCATTTCTTTGAAAGAAAAGAAAAATGGGGAGATAGGAAAGTGGTGAAAAAGGGGCACAAAGAGGAAAAGACAGTATGGAAAATAGCTCAGGATGTGCAGGACAGGTGTAGGGAAGGTCCTTAGCTGCCCATTTCTTCAACAGCAACAGCTGTGCATATGCAGTAAATTTGGAGGTAGATATGAAACCTTCAACCCCTGAGAGAGGGGTGAGGACAATAAAGTATGTTGTAATGCCAATTAAATAACATGTCATGTGTCCAGTGGACATGTCTGCAAAAAGGGCAGCTATGTATGGGGCATAATTTTTTTCTTTGGGAGCAGATTGCCTTTTTTTTCAGGTGAAAGTGGAATGTGGGGTAGGGGAAGTAGGAATATTTTGGGAGGTAGGTTGGGGAGGTAAATAGACAAGACAAACAAGACACATACAGGGGCAGAATATGACACATGTGGTGGGTGAACACCTTTGACGGGGAGGGATGTTTGGAAATCGCAAGCCCATAAGCCCCCAGATGGAAACAGTGGAACTGAGGTCCCCACCCATGGGCAGTCACCATTGCACCTTCATGGCCCAGAGGGTGGCTGTGCTGGGGGCTGTGTAGGAGGGGCAGGCTGACCTGGGAGTTGCGCCACTCGAGCCTCAAGTTGGTGTAGAGGTTCTGCAACAGAACATTCAATCTCTCTATGCACCACAGCCCGGACCATTGAAAGGGTGATAGGTGGCCCTCCTCTGCCCATGCTTGCATAGGGGGCTGAGCCCTATCCCTGCAGCGCTTCCACCCAAAGGTGGCACAGGGCCAATGGAGGAGGAGGTCCCAGGCTGGGTACTGGATCTGCTGGTGCCTGGTGCCATGGCCAGCTGAGGTGGGACAGGTGAGTCTGCCGGGACTGGCCTTCCCATACGAACTATGTTTTGGAGAGTTTAATAAAGATATTGGTTAGTAACAGTCAACATCATTCCCAATTAGTTATAACAGCATGCAGAAGTATTCCCATTAACCCAACACAGCAGATTTCAACAGTTGAAAATCAAGCATAACACATGCATATATAGAACAATAGTGGACATTACAACAGCATGCAGGATGAACTGATGGCAACAGGACACCAATATTGTGGTATTTTAACAGGGCACATGCATAGAAATAAATGCAAATATTTATAAACCAATAGGACATATGTCCCAACAAATGTTTTGAGATCAGACATACCAATTGAGGTATTGCATTTTTATGCACATACAGTAGGGTGGAAAAAGATAGCTCAATTAACTTATATATCCTTCTAGTTTTCACTACATTCCTATTAACTGTAATTATCGTCCCTTACATGTACTATTACACCACCCAATGTCCTTATATTGTGCAATTGGATTTTGCTAGATCATTATATACATGAGCTGTATCTTACATACAAACTGTCCAAGATGCAGATGTTACTGCTACATATTTTGAGAGTTGCTCACACACACTACTGCTAAGATGGTACACTGACAGCTCTACTTTCATATAATTATCTAGATATGTTCAGGTGAAAGTATCAGTTATATGTTAACAGCTCTCTACATTTCTGGCAGCACACTGACATTTCTGGGGAACACAATACCAAGCTACTCATGTGCCAGATTAACCTGTACATGCTGGGCATGAACCAACAGTTGAGAGCTGTAAATATGCATAAAAGCTACTGGCACTCCCTTCATCCACGTTATATGGGCCTACCCAAGTGTGGGTTGAGACTGCTTAATACAACACTACTATTTGTAGAATGCAACAGTACAACAACATATCAAAGAAAATGACACAGACACACTCCAGGAATTATACATTTATTAAATGATTATTACACCTTTATTTATTGGGTTAAAACACTTTTTGAAGGCTCTCTCATTTATTTTATATAACAGTACATGCAGAATAATTACTAACCTGCCTGATGATGCAGCCTTTGCAGCCTATCTTCATGGGCTTGCTGATTCACAGCCCGGACACCTGCAGCTGTGAAGTAAATGCAGTGATATTGAGACATACCTATCCATAGTATAGACAAGCATAGCAATTCTTAGCTACTTAATACAATGGCTACTTACTCAGTACTGGGGCATTAGGCATTGCACTGGATTCCTGGATCCACTGGTCCAGCTGATCCTCCCTATGTTGCTTCAGGTCAGAATAATGGTGCCTGACCTGCTCACCAGTCCAAGGAACACCAGTGGCACTGGTGAGATCACGAGCAAGACTATTCCAGGCCTCCGTTTTATATTGGGTTCCCTGGTACTGGCCCCACAGGAGTCTTTCCTCATGATTATGGATAAGGAGCCAAACCATTACTTTGGACTCCTCAATGCCCCAGCATTGCGCTCTAAATCAAGTGCCTTCTCCAACACCAGCCATGCTGACTGCAGAAGGAAGCTACAACCAGTTATAGCAAGTATTCCCACCTGTGGAGCTTAAATATGCCTCATTTCCTGCACTTATTTGTGATTGGCCAGTTTTGAATAAACTCAGCTGTAGGCACACCTGCTTAGCTGATGTTGGCAATGTTTAAAATTCCTTTGATAGATATGTGTCTGTTGAAAGTGCATGTTTATGAAATGCTGTCATGGCTTAGTGGATAAGTACTATGACTATAGTGCTCAGTATCCTGAGTTTGAGCCCTATCACTGTTTTTAATTTTCCTACTGGGCAGACCTGACTGGTTAAGGTACAGTAAAGGAGGTGTGGCCATGTTTAACCGACTTTGCTCAACTTTGCCCGACTTTGCCCAACATTGCTCAACGTTGCTCGACATTGCTCAACGTTGCTCGACATTGCTCGACATTGTTCGTAGTTGCTCGACGTTGCCTGACATTGTGCTGGTTAGCGTGGTGCGCAGCTACATGCAAATATGTTGTGATTGCGCTTGTTAGCACGGTGCGCAGCTACGCGCAAAGACATTGCGCTGGTTAACACGGTGCACAGCTACGAGCAATTGGATTTAAATATGCTCAGTACTGGTAAAATGTGCTTAGCAGTACTTTATATTGCTTAAAATAGGGTACTCATGCCTCAGAATGCATAACCATTTCACCTTCATATATATATATATATATATATATATATATATATATATATATATATATATATATATATATATATATATATATATAAAATACGTTCACTACTGCATTTAACTTTTCAGTGCTTCTTACAAAACTTATACATAAAATATGTCAGGAAATATTTTTGTATACAGATTTCCAATAGAAAATGGAACATGCAATAGTGGGACTCGAACCAGGAATGCCTCCTCTTTGTACGAAGGCTCTAACCACTACGCTATAGCTATCTTGCTTAATTTGCATATATTTTTTATTATTATCCTCTTCTGGTGTCTAAGCTGCTAACTGTAGCTAAGCAATGGGCAAACCCACGCAAACATGGGCAAATACGGGCAGCTAGATCGGATGAAATTAAAAAAAATAAAAAAATCTTTCTATTTTTAATTTTGTCAGTTGTTTAACATATGGGGGAGTGTAGTGTTACATTGTGCACATGTCAGCGGACTAGCTCATGTAACTTGACATTGTGGCATTTCTTCATTGCAGGGGCATGGATCTTTGAACTGCTAAGCAGTCCAACATACCCCTACACTCGTCCATGCTCCATGTAAGCTTTAGAGTTGAGGCAGTGCACCCTCATTAATATGCATGGTGAACTGCCATCATACTCTTAGACTGGTGCTTCCCTGTAAGACTAATCTAGTCTTACACGGAAGATTAGTAAATCCTGGTGCGTATTATAACAGGTAGCAGGCTAGCACAGACATAGAAGGAGGACGTCAGATGAATATGCTAGAGGGGGAAAAAAACTAGAAACTCTGTGATTAGCATGTCAAGATAAACATCCTTAGCATTATGATGTTAGGATTATAAGTTAACTGTGTTCTGAATTTTGATTATTTTGGTTAATGGATTCTGTTTCATGAAAGTCGATTTTCTTGTACCATCTTTACCTATCATGCTGCAGTTTTATTTCCTGTGCATTTGTTGCTCCATCCTAGCAATTTTCAGTATGTCCTACATTTACTTCATTTTGGACATAATTAAGTTGATCAGCCATCTGGCTCGTCAGTTTTAATAAACAAGGACATGGCTCATTCAAGTTTTGTATATCAGACGACTCCAATATATAATGCAAATAGACTGTCAAGTAAAGTTAGGTATTATCAATACTTATCCCTCAAATTAAAATTCCCACCTAGTGATGCAGCCTAAACCATTAAATCTGTTCTGTTTGACTCAAGCAGAAGCAGAGGCTAGACTGCTTCTTAAAGAACGGCTCCATTTTTCTACACAAGCTAAGACACTATATCCATTTCATTAAAATCATCAAAAAGTATTATTGTTGGGAAATTTCCTGCTGTTCTAATGGAAAGATACAGAGTACAAGCTAAGTCCAGTTTTAACAACTTGAATGATTATTACTAAGGTGATCAGCCATAGAGCATAATCTAGAAAACGTTAGTGATTATCTCCACCATGATCTTAAAATGTTATAGACTGAGGTCTGTTTAACCTGTCATCAGTAACATACTGAAGGCATTACAGAGACACAGCTTAACCCCAAACAACCTGAAAGGCTATTTAGTACTTTTGCAACTGGAAGAACTAGCCTAGAAATAGAAGTGGGTAGATGCCTCCTTTTGACTTACTTGAAGGTGGAAAGTACAATTATATCCCCATAAAAATGCTATTTCATGTGTTGTCCCCAAATAAGTAATTATCATGGCTGCAGTAGGATGACACAGAACACCCAAAGTCATTACTGTCTACATTACACTGACCTCCTTAGGTGGTTTGTTGGTCAACAAACTAGAAATACAGCAGGCAGTTCTTCCCTGGGTATTTTAAGTTTAACTGGACATACTTCTCTCCATATCTTAAGTATTAAAACATTATTAGTCATTGTCTAAGACTCAAACATCTTTACACCCATCCAGTAAAACAGCCAGCAATTTTCCAAAAACCTGCTTTATGCTTTATACTTTACAAGGTTGTTAGAATATTCAGTTTATACTAGGCAGTCAGTGGGCACAAGATCTTAAATGGCTTTCTGGACAGGGTGACAGTCTATCTTAGAATACACATGAACACTTACTCACACACTACATACACACCTACTGGCAATTTGGAAGACTGGCAATTGACCTACTGTATGTCTTTGGAAGGCAGAAGGACACTAGACCACCTGAAAAAAAAAACAGTTGGGAACAAGAGTACAAGCAGAGTCCACACAAAATTCCCCCCAGCTAGGAAATGAACCAGAGAATCTCTTGCTGTGAAGTGACAACATTACTAACTGCACAATAAGGGTTAATTAATATTCTAAAATACAAGCAAAGATTGGCCAGGCCCATTGATGCAGCAATGGAAAATCCTGCTTTACTTGGGGGAAATCAGTTCAATAGCTGTGCTCAGGTAAAGATCACTCTGACTACAGAATCAATAAAAGTCACTGTTTCTATTTTATCCACGACACCTCTAAGAATTAAACTGTAACATGAACATTCAGCTTAGAAGTGGCAATCCTTTGCCCATATCACACCTCTCAATTGTCCAGATTTTTGCAGAATGTCCAGATTTTTGCCTCATGTTTTTGGTCTATTCCTCATAAAATTTGTGGTTTTCTTACAAATCACTGGAATGATCTGAGAATTGAAGTCACTAAATAATGACATACATTTATCTGAGTTTCAGAATTCAAATCCTTCAGAAAATGCATGTTAACGCAAACCCTGTTACTCTAGCAACATTCTAAGTTTATAAGAGCAATATTTAAAATCTGTCCCTATTTTTTGGGTCTCTGCCCCCCAATTTGTTAGGCTTTGTCCAGAATTATTGCAATAAGAGGTTAAGAAGTATGGCCCACATACATTTCACATAAACCACAACCTCTATAATTCTTAGTGAATGCAAATAACTCAGGTCATTAATGGTGTCTGTTGAAAAAATACATCAAAGGAAAAAGTAACGCGGCAGCAACACCAATCAAAGAGGTACACTGCACAAGTATCCTCACATTCAGGAGTGTAAGCATATGTGGTACACCAAGTTAGCCTTCAGCAAAAGAAAACATACAGAAATTACATAAACTCCTGTTGCACAAAAAAATTACTGTATCTGTTTAAAATCATGCCATTGTATAGTAGCAATAAATTATGACTGGGTGTGGGTAGTCCAGGTTTACCTATGTCAGAACATGATTTGTTGCTTAAGACAAAGTAATTAAGCAGTCTGCACAATGTAACAAGCACATTAGATAAAACTCTTATAGCTGACATCTTAAAACACCAACAAGCTAGTCAATGCTAAGCAGAGGCTCTGATACTTGACAACCATGTATCATCTTGTCTGCCTTTCTGTAAAAACAGAAATGCATCTCAGCAGTCGTTTACTTTCAGATATCCTTTACACCTAATTCATGAACTATCTCATAATAAGTCTCTTCAGCATTAGAGGGTCAATAGTTTTCCAGGTCTGAGATTCTTGCACTGTCTTTGACTCGGTGTCAGACTCACCCCTGCTTATTTTCCCGCAGGACACCTACATCATGCAGTAAAGACAAAAGTTGTGTGCTGTCTTTAGAAGGTGGAGCTATCATCTATTTCTAAAAATATGCAGCTCAGAGACAAATTGGAATAATTACATACAGATAGACTCAAAAACATTCAGTTCTCCCCTTAAGTATTTACAGGAAAATGAAATGAATACTAATAATTATCCTGTCCATTTACCAGGTAGGCCCACTGGACACACAGACCCTTTTCAGAGGTGACCTGGGAGTAATTTCTGGTTAACTGACTTGCTCAAGGTCACACAGTAGGCAAACTAAAATATGGTCCCAATGAGGCAGGTATTGCAGCTGAACAAAAAAATGAAGAAAGGCAGCATTACACTACTAATGAACCCTTATATACCAAGATATAAAATTATATGATATACAATCACAAAGCAGAACAGTTTGTTACAATATACCCAGATTGTCTACATTGCAAAAGCATTAATAAAAACATCGACCAAACATTACATGTTGCTTAAACTTAACATTTATTGAAAAATGTGTACTTAACGCTGCATGCATTTTTTATATATTTATCTTACTACAAATGCTGAGCAAATGCTCCTGTGTTGCTTTTTATGGTTTCAAACTAAATAAAAGGAACTGATTAAAAAAGAGAAAGAAAAAAGAAATGTACCCAAAGAAAAATGTCCCCATTCATATAAAATGGAGAACAGATGTCCTTACAAGAGCTAGTTGTAGGGTTACCACCTGTCCCACTTTGCAAGAGACAGTCCCTCTTTCAGCAGTTGTGTCCTGCAAAAAATTGAAAAAAATGGCAAATGTCCTGAGATTTTAGGACATAAATGTTCCTATATTTTCTTTAATAGTTGTATACAACAGTTATTTTGTATCTGAAACACCTAAATGTTATAAGAAAAAGAATAAGCAACTAAAATGCTACAAGAATAAGCTTTTATTTAGGCAAATAAGTGAAGTTCTGTCCTTTGTGCTGGCCGTGGGTATGTTTTGCCCTGCAAAATCTGACATTTGTACAAAAAATGTCCCACTTTGGGTATTTGAAAAGGTAGCAACCCTAGCTAGTTGGGGGTATTAGCAATGAACAAATTCTGTCTCACCTGTCTTAGGGGTAGAGGTGGGGTAATGGCCCTGTATGATGCAGAGCTAAAATCTTTTGGAGACATGCAGTTTACAGGATAGGGATAGCAGAAACCCACACCATTTGTCTGTTGAAGCATGAGCATGCTTTTTGCTAGGTGTAGCAGGCCCTCCCTTTGGTAAGTACATATGTCATCTGTTCGTGAAGAGGGTTGGTACTTAACTAGAAACACTATACCCCTGCAACCGACAGCCATACTTTCTGACTCTCATCACCTCTCCCCGATGTCTACAGGTGCTGTGAAGAATGGGACAACTACTGGTGCAACCTGGGAGGATTACTTGATGTTTGCAGGGTGAGAAGAAAAATGTATTATACATGTTGCAGTTCTGTAGTACTGCATGTACGCCAATGTGTGAAGCTGATTCTAAGGATAACTTTGTAACTGGAAACTCACTCACTTTAAGAAACTTGTTCATAGTTTGCAGGTGAAAACTTTACAATACCTCACTGCAGCTGTAACAGCAGCTGTAACAGCCTTGTCAAATAGTCTATTAAAATGTATTACTATTTTCTTTGTCTCAAGCCATTCTTTGGCTCCTGTTGAAGATTATTTTAACAGTAATGTAATTAGATCATCCAGGGAGAAAAAGAAAGAGAGGAGAATGGTTCTTACATTTTATATGACAGCACTCGAATGTAAATGGTCTGATTCTCATGGCCTCAGGTTATAAAATCTATAGCTGACACCATTCTGACCCAAGCCTTAGTCAGTCGCATGATTCTCCATACATTTAGAAGGGACTTTACGAGGCTGATGAACATAAAATTAAAATGTTCTAACTACCAAACATGCAGTAATAGTTAAGGTGGTCAACACTGCTAAATTACAAAAACAATAGTAAAACCTATGAAAACATCATACCGAGAAGGCTATGACATACTGTTGTTTCAGCTGCACATTAACTAAGCAAGTTACATAATGGAGACTATGTTGCCTCAAAGAAGATTTTGGACATCAGCACTTTAATAACACTAGTAAAAAGTTTTTGTAGCTTGCACAGAAAAGGTTACAGGTATTGTAGACATGACAAGCTCTGAAGCAGTGACTACATTATAAGCCACAGGAACATATATTCGAGAGCCACAAAGAGCAAAGATACAGTCAGCAGATGAAAAATATAACACAATTTTATTAGTTTTTTGCACAGATTTTCAAAATAGTTTTAGTTGGACATCACTCATAAACTATACACTGCATAATTCCATCCTAAGATATAATTTCAGAGTTATTTACCAAGATTTTGGCATGTAATCCACACTGTATAAGGTATGTCTGCTAAAGAAGCATGGGAAAACAGGTTGTTTCCTGATACAGTGAAAGCCATTGTGCTTTCTTGTGGAAGGAATAAGATACTGTTCACTAAAAAGAGCATACTTGAATTAGCTATGCACCACAAATAATTGTATCATCAAAATTCAGAGACAGCTATAGTCCACTTCAAACACATTTAGTGAAACTAGATAAACTGCAATTAACAGAGCTGGGTTAGGTAAAAGTATAGAACACTGTGGTTATATCAGAATAAAAAAAGTATTCTGAACATTAATCAGCACTCTAAAACATCAAATCTTGCAGTCATCTAAAATATCTATCTATCCATATATGATTTACAGTGAATATTCAAAAAGCAAACAAAACCATGAACCGTTTTAGAGATAATCACAAAACAATGAAAAAAAGGACTATTTTATGCAAGGGACAAGCCCCTGCATCTCCTACCCCCTGTTAATTATATTTATATTAAAAAAAAAATATATATATATATATATATATATATATATATATATATATATATATATATATATAAATATATATATATATATATATATATATATATATATATATATATATATATATATATATATATATATATATATATATATATATATATATATATATATATATATATATATATATATATATATATATATATATATATATATATATATATTGCATAACAAAGGAGAACATGGAAATTCTCAGTCCCTGATGTACCACAGTTTTACACACATAGCAGCAGACAGCTGGGGAAAACATGCTTATTCTTGATCTGCAAGTATATATGTATATGTGCAAACATAAATATGTGTAAACAAAAGGGATCATGGCTAGTGTTTAAACAACAAAGGACAACTTAATTCTTCCTAGTGGACAAAGGGTGGTGTTCCTTTAGAGCTAATAAGAGTGAAAACTCAAGCAACTCTGCTATCTACCTGATGCCACTTGCTGAAAGCATACCTCAGTTTACTATGGTTGAACAGCAGAGAGCAAGGTCTAACCCACCCCCTCTATTGGATAAAAATTAGACACTTTCCACAGAGAAAATATAGTGAAAATTCTATGGATTCTACTAGCTACTACACACTGCTTGTGAAAATACAGTTCAGCTCACTATTTAAAGGTACTGTTTACTAACTTATGGTGTAACAGACAGCTCCAGTATTTGCTACTTAAACACTTCTGCAGCTACTTTTCCAGTCCCTTTTACTCCAGTGCCCTTCTGAATAGTGTTTGCCACTCCATGACTCAGAGAAACATTACACCTTGTGAGTAAAATCTTTACATTATACTATACTTTTCCCCTCTCCTAGGCAGTATAATATAGAGCAAGCCTAGGCAGCAAAGCATAGAATTAACCAACCCAGAGCACATTAACTAAGATAAGCCCTCAGTTTCTCATACTGCACTATCATTAAACTCCGACTATAATCTAGAAGCTTGGGATGATAGGTATACTGAAAGGTAATCAGCTCAGCTCAATAGTCTTCTCATCCAAAGTCCCTCCCCCTTTATTGAACAATACATCTTTCACACATCCATTATTCTCCATACATGATGATTCACCATACATGATATCCATTGATAGTTTTTCTTGAAAACAGATTTCCTGGGGAAAGAACTTGAACTTCCAGCTTAACTGCCTTTCCTGCTTGGTAGTTGTAGTTAGAAAACTCCAATGTAGAAACTTCTAAGTGAAGATTTTCCAGCAGATAGATGATGTGGAGTTACTAACAGATTTCAAATATAACCTTTTATTTCTTTCTGAGAATGTTTCTTTATTTATCTTTGTAGAGTATTTCCAATGAGACATATCAAAACCTATAAATTCAGATCTTAACATTCTATACATTATTGACAAGTATGATTTATTGACAAGCCTTTATTCTTCCTCTCCACAAGGGAGGCAAAAACCCTACCATTTCAAACTTCCGCCCTATAGCTCTTCTCTCTCCAGTCTCTAAAATCCTAGAAAAATGCATCCACCTCCAACTTATGCCTTTCCTAACTAAAGACCAACTTCTTACTCCTACCCAACATGGCTTCCAGCCAGGACATAGCACTGTAACAGCTCTACTCTCATTCTTAGGAATTGTCAATCAAGCTCGACATTCTGGGAACTTAGTATCCACAGTGCTCCTAGATCTCTCTAAAGCATTTGATACTGTTTCCCATAAGCACCTTCTAAGTCACCTCTCAAACCTAAATGATTCCCAAAACACTCTTTCCTGGTTTTCAAGCTATCTGTCAGATAGCTCTCAGGCTGTGAAATGTAAAAAAGGCACCTCACCTTTCATACCCACCTCTACCAGAGTACCACAGGGGTCCATCCTCGGACCAATGCTGTTTAATATCTTTGTCAATAACTTTCACTCTGCTATTCCTAATGTCAAAGTCATCCAATATGCAGATGACTCTACACTTGTCTGCTCTGCCTGCAACCTCCCTGAACTCCTATCTAAAACTCAGACTGCCTTCCCAACTACTGAAATTTGGATGTGCCAAAATCACCTTTCTCTCAATGCTAACAAATTTAAAATACTACTATTCACACCCTCAAAATCTTTCTCTTTTGATAAAAATTCCTTCCAAATCCTTAGCCAAAGCAACTCTCAGATCAAAGTTGTTCCCTTTGCCGGTGTAACTATAGACGAACACCTCAAGTTCGACATCCATATTCAGGAAAATATAAAGAAAACCCACCAAAAACTAAGTATGCTATACAGGAACAACCACTTCCTCTCTAGTTCTACCAAGCACACTCTAGCCTCCTCTTACCTCCTTCCCTCCCTTCTGTATGATGCCCCTCTACTAACTAACCTACCTTCTTCCATCACTTCAAAACTTGAAAGCTGTTATAACAAAATTTCTAAATTTGCCACCAAAGCCAAACATTCCACTCATCACTGTGTTACCCTCTAATCCCTTAACTGGTTAGAATTCACAAATTACCTGGACTTCCTCCAGCTCACTACAGCACATAGACTAATATTTAATCCAACCAAATGTCCCGCTCTAACTAGCATCCTTCCCCCATACACCCCAAATAGCACTCTCTGATCTGAACACCAAAACTTAATTACTGTCCACAAACCTAAACGTCCTGCTATAGAACTTCTCCTCTTCTTCTCCTTAGATAAGAAATGGAAGTCTTTCTCTTCCACACAAAGGAAAATGTCAAACACAAACAACTTCAAAACTCAGCTTTACACCTACATCTCCTCCAAATGGAAATGTAACTGCATTCTCTCGACCTAGAAGTCTTTAACAAAAGCCCCTGGGAAGCTATCCTCCTGAGTTCCTAAGCACCTTATAGCTGGCTATAACCTTCTATAGCTAATTCCCATATGGTCTCTCATACGCTGTAAATATTGTAAATAGCTTTTGACTTTAACTGTGCTGTTGTTGTTGTGTCTTTCGACTTTTCCCGGTTAGGGGTCGCCACAGCGGAACTCCTGTCTGCTAATGATTGGCAGCAGATTTTTACGTGCTGAGTTGCCAGCCCTGACACACAACCTTCAATGAAGGTATGCCCATTCACGCATGTCTCCACACAGAAGATGCTCTAGCTGAGAATCGAACAGGACAGCGTCTTACTGTGAGGCGAAAAAAACTACCGCAGCACCACCACCGCAATTTGACTTTAACTGTGTGAATTTGTTAAAATGTATCTGCATGATATTTTTATCACTATGGGCAATATTGCTCATACTTTGTATTATTTGATATGTATTTGTATTTGTACTTTTATTTTTTATTGGACTGTTATCTTTACTGTAATCCTGTTTCTTGGAGTGTTTCTCCCTAGGCCTCCACTGAAAATGGGCTCTCTGGGCCCAGTGGACTTCCCTGGTAATCAAACTGGAAATAAAATAAATAATAAATAATAAAAGTATTATTTATTTTTATTTATATTACTATTAATCTGAAAAAAAGAATTCTAATATCTTAGGTATTGGCATTTGTATATTATTATTTATAAACTCCCTGAAAGTGTGTATATTTAACCAGTTAGTTTTATTAGCATTATATCTAACTAATAGTTTTTTCTGCAGTATTTACTTTGTTTCTACTTAAAATAGAAACCAAAAATTTAGATTATTTACCCCAAGATTCACTATTATATTTATATTAAGACTCTAAACAACCAATAGTATGTGCTATAGGAAACATCAAGACCTATGAACCTATTAGTTGTTTAACCAAAATGATTACTATCCATTAATATTTTAAGAATGTTTAGTAAATGATTAATACCAAATGTATATATCTCAGTGTTTGTATTATTTATGCAATATTCTTTAAAACTCAATATGTTACACTAACATCTGCTGAAGAATTGAGGTCCATTTCAGATAAAATACTTGAGATTAAATTTACTTTATGTAAATGTTTCCAATTCAAATTATATGATGAGTTTAGCCAAAGACTAGCAGTGTTTAAAATAGCTGATTTAATATAGAGTTGTATATTAGGGAATGCAATGCCATTCTCCTCTCAGATTTTTATATGCCAATCATATGATATTCCCAATTTTTGGGGATACCAGAAAAACTTTATTAATATAGAATTTAACTTTTTAATGATTTTTAGAGAGTAATAAGAGTAAAGACTGAGCAAGATATAAGATTTTTGGCAAAATTGTCATTTTTATTAATGTAAGTCTGTCTTCCTTTGAGAAATATATTCTATTCCAATTCTCAACTAATTTTGCTATATCATTAACTAAGTTATTATAATTTAATATTACTTTCTCCTTCCATTTAAATTAATAAATATTTAAATGTTTGTTTTCCAAATTAAATTGTTTGAAATTTGTTAATATGAGAGTTACTATTTCTGTTTTATTATGATTAAATTTTAGACCAAAAATTTTCTCAAAATATTTTATTGATAATTGCTGTTGTTGTGTCTTTCGACTTTTCCCGGTTAGGGGTTGCCACAGCGGAACTCCGGTCCGGAAAATGATTGGCAGTTGATTTTTACGTGCTGAGTTGCCGGCCCTAACATACAACCTTCAACGAAGGTACGCCCATTCACGCATGTCTCCACAGAAGATGCTCTAGTTGAGAATCGAATGGGACAACGTCTTGCTGTGAGGCGACAACGCTACCGCAGCACCACCACCATGGATTCTATTGAAAATTTAGTATTACTAGTAGTTAACAAATTGCCATCAGCAAATAAATTAACTTTGGAATTATAATTATCATTAACAGAAAAGCCTTTTATTTTTATTATTATTTCTGATATATGATGCAAAAGGTTCAATCAATGCAGCAAATAATAATGTAATAATGATGATAATGGGCAGCCCTGTTATTTTCCTTAAAATGTTTTAAAAGAACTAGAGACAAATGATCCAATTTTGACAAAAGCAAAGGTATTATTATATAACTTATTATCTATATAAATCTTAAAGCGAAATTGTATTCTTCAAGAACATTTTGAAGATAAGTCCAATTTATTGATTCAAAAGCTTTATCCAAGTCTAAACTCAGTATTGACACTTCTTTTTTACTTTTATTAGCAATATCTATTAAAAATGGAAGCCTAAAGTCATTATCCTGCACATTTTTTCCTAAAATAAAGCTGGTTTTATCTTGATTAATTAAGACTGGTATTATATTATTTAATCTTTTAGCCAGAATAGCCATTAAAATTTTATAATGCACATTTAATAAGGAAATAGGATGATAGGAAGTACATAGTTTAGGATCGTTGCCTTGCTTCAAGATAGGAGATTCTAAAGAGAATTTCCAGAAAGGTGGGATAAGTAATGAACTTCTAACTTTCTTAAATGCATTTATTAATAAGTTTAAAATATTATTCAGGAATATTTTGTATATTTCTGGAATCAGATCATCTAGTCCTGGAACTTCATTATTTTTCATACTTTTTATTTGCTCTTTTAGTTCTCTAAGAGACACATGTTTATCTAACATATTTTGTTCTTTTACTTTTTGCATTATTTCTTTTATAAAATTCTGTGAGTTAATACTATTATCTAATTTTATGTTTATATTGTTGATTTCTTCATTATGTCTCCTAAAACCTTCTAAAATATCCTTTAAGTCTATTGCTTTTTTAGATGTATTACCTACTTGACATATAATTTCTTTAATATGATTTATGTTATTTAAGTTTTTTGATCTGATTGCTAATCTATGTACATTTTTAGGATTTTACAGTATATGTTTGTAATTTAAGCTTTACCATGTTTACTGAAACTTTATGGTTTAATATTTCTATGTATCTGATTCAATGTCTTTAATGCTGCATTTTTGTCTTTATCAAAATGATTCAGTTTTAATTTTTATTTATCAAATTTGTTTGAAGTATATTTAATTCATTATCCCATTCCTTCCTTTTTAACAAATACCAGTTTTTTATTCTACCATAAATATACACCTTTAATGTGTCCCACAAGATAACTTCACCATTATTATTAATACCCATAAATAGTTTCTGTGCATTTAAAAAACAGTCTCTAACTCATTTGATTTTAACTATATACTTAGTTTTATTTATTTAGCATTTGTTCACCGGGAATGTCTGACTTGGAACAAAGCCAATTTTCAGCAGAGGCCCCGGGAGAAACACTCCAGGCACATGTCTTTGTAATGTGGGAGGAAACCCACACAAATGCTAAGAGGACATGCAGACTCCACACAGAAGGCACTCCAGCTGAGAATCAAACTGGAGAACCTGTTGTTGTGAGGCGACAATGCTACCGCTACACCATTGCACCATCTATGCCAGTCTATACCATACATATGTTGGTATACTTTGCCAAAACACTAACTCATCAGGCTTTAGATTAAGCTTAAAGACAATGGCATTATGGTCAGACAAAGGACAAGATGTTATTAATACTTCTTTCACTTTTGAAAACAACCCACTGGAAGCAAAAGCATTATATTTGTTTGTGTGCCAAATCTATATGACTTCTTCTTTTGGCTTTTCCCAGTTAGGGGTGGCCACAGTGGATCACCTGTCTGCTCATGATTGGAAAGGGAGTTTTACAGTGTCAAGTTGCCAGCCTGGCACCCAACCTTCCACAGAAGGCACACACACGCACTCACACCTAGAGCCAATTTAGAGTGTCAAATCCACCTGCAGCATGTCTTTGGGATGTGGGAGGAAACCGGAGCACCAGGAGGAAACCCATGCAACCATAGGGAGGACATGCAGACTCTGCACAGAAGGCACCCCGGTTGAGAATCAAACCAGAGAACCTCTTACTGTGAAGCGACAATGCTAACCACTGCACCACCGTGGCCACCCTGCCAAATCTATATGACTAGTGGGTAAAATTTAATATGTTTTCCGATTTTAACTTTTGTATATTTCTAAGATTCATAGTAATAGTAAAATTAATTAGTTGTTTAGCTATAGCTGTTATCTTGGGCTTTTTATCTTTGGGTGTGTCTTTTTTTGACAATATACAATTGAAATCTCCAGCTAATAGGATATCACTCCTTGAATGCAAAACTATAATGTCAGGGTATCTTTTAGCTATTTTAGATCCAAGTCCAGAAATCCAATAGATGTTAACAAATGTATACATTTTCCTATATAACTCAAACACAACTAGCCCCAACATGTCACTTTTGTCACTATAAAAATCAATTACTTTAGGCCTACTCAATGATTTTTTCCATAAAATTATAATGCCTCTCCTGTTAGAATTATAATGTGAATCTGCAAATATAGAATACTCTTTGTCAGTCTATCCACATCCTTTTTTATTAAGTGAGTTTCCTGTAAAAATACTATATCAGCTTTATTTGCTTAAAGATGTTTGAATAAACTACCTCTCTTTATTGGATTATTTAATCTATTTATATTTAATGAGATACATTTAAATATTGCCATTTCTAAAATGCAGTAAATCTAGCAAAGTCAAAATATAGTTTTGAAGTACTTGACTGTATCCATGTTTAATACATTTTGTTATGGAGAAAAAATCAAAACTATTCAACAACAGTAACATTGCAGAGATATTTACAATCCCTATCATGGAATGCAGCATTCCTGATTTGATGATATAATCATTCAAACCACCCTCTATCATCACTAAATAATTCCCCAACCTTTCATTTGCATCTACCTATACAAAATGTCTATTTGTCAGTTTTTTCTAATCCATAAACCTTATCTCTAATAACAGTAGATGATTAAAAACTTGAAATTAGTTTTTTTTAATAAACTAAAACCATTAAGTATCAAATAAACAAATATAAATATCAGTGATATACCAAGTAATACTTTCTCTAAATATTAAAGATATTCTATTAATATGTAATAAAACAGGATATATTAAACCAGTAATCAAAATTCTCTATACCACTTAAGAAATCTTGGAAAAGAAAAACACACTACATATGTCCAAAAACTGAATCTAAGTCCAAAGCTTCTAACAACTAACAAGTTAAATTATGTTTCCCTCTGCATTAATGATGTTGCAATACATTTAACTTGGTTTAATTAGATTGGCATTATTATTTTTTGAAAACAAAGTCCTTTTGATGCTTGATTTATTTATTTATTTAACATTTGTTTACTGGGAAAGTCCGACTTGGAACAAAGCCAATTTTCAGAGGAGGCCCAGGGAGAAATGCTCCAGATGCATGTCTTTGTAATGTGGGAGGAAAATGGAGTACCTGGAGGAAATCCACATGAACACAGGGAGGACATGCAGACTCCATACAGAAGGCTCCCCAGTCAGAATTGAACTGGAGAACCTCTTGCTGTGAGGCAACAACATTACCACTGCATCACTGTGCCATCCAATGTATGGTATGCAAGTCATTTAACAGACTGAGCTACTGTACCTTATAGCACTGAACACTATATATTTTTTAGGATCCATTGTTATGGTTCATACTATAGTGCATATACATGAGATTTCTATTTATTCTCTACCCTCTCCCCCAAATATTCATATATAGTATATTTATTTAAAGATTATAAAATATAACTGATTGATTAGGAATTATTTCATTAGAGCAATGTAAATAATCATTGAAAGAATATACATTTAACAAAAATATAGACAAACATAAAGATTATATTTTTATGTCCAATCCCAAGTGTAATTAGTATTATTATTTAGAATATTCTCACCCTAGCTACTTTTTTTTCCAGTTAAGAACATAAATAGGGTATCAGAATCCACTCATTTATTTGGTATTATATTACATTAAGTAATTCCTTCCTATGTCAATAGTTCAAAATCATTTGCTCCTATTCCCACAAAATTTGGTACTAATTAAAAATACAAGGTTTATACCCTTTTGACATTTTCTTGAAAACATTTTAAAATTACAATTAGTCTATTGTTATGTTTATACAATAAAGACTGCTAGCAATATGTATTCATTATAACTTTCTTATCATATATTTAGAAATAGACTTTCTAAACAAAATTAACTTTCATCAAAGGAGCAACACTGTATTAATTTATGTGTATTTAAACCAAGCATCAATTAGATGCTTCTGTTCAAGCAACAAAATGTGTGTTGCCCTTTAAATATATTCACTTCTAATGTAGGGTATTTAGCCATTACTATTTCCATTAATTTTAATGTTACAACATATAAGCACTTTAAACACATTTCAATGCTCTTAATCCCCCATTTAAAAATCCATAAATAAAATATACATTATATTTCTCATATGTAGACACAAACAGAATCAAATATCTTGCCATTGCCTTACTATGAAACTATTAGTCCCATTTTCATTGCAATGTGCCACCTTAAAGTAATCTCTTGAAGTTCAGAGGTCATCTAATACTTCCCAACACTTCCAAATGCCCGCACAGCTTTGTATCTGCTTCTCCTGCTTTAAATATCTTGCGACTCCATTTAAACAAGATATCAAGGTAAAAAAAGTTTTTAAAGTGGGAAACAATGAATAAAGTTCTTTCTACAGCTGTAAAACTGCTCACAACTACAAATATGTGAGCTATATGTTCAGTAACAGCAACAGAAATAACAGAGCACTTTAACATCTTTGAAGCAAGAACTTAGTTTTTTTAACATAAGAAATATGCTATCTATATATGTCAACCAATTTGTCAGAACAAATTAAAGAACAAAAAAAAAAAAAACACTGTTAAAATATTATTAAATGCCATAAATAAAACTATTTTATTATTAAAACAAAGTCAGTTCTCAGCTTAGTCTCTATCTTTCAATCAAAGATGCTACAGATTAGTAGCAACCAAGTGAATATTCATTATAAGTTTAGCAAATATTAAATAGAGGCCATTTTCCTATATTATTCCACCATCTCTCACAAAAGGATTTCAGTATAATGTTTTCAAGTTAAGAAGACACACATTGTTATACGAAGTGAACCTTTGTTAGTAAGAATGCTGTTTCACAAATAAAATAATAAGAAAAGCTTTACCTTTTAGAACTTGAATAGCTTCCATAGTTTCTGAAACAGTGCATTTATTCTAAAGTACAGCATTGTTATAAAATTAGTACAAGTCCAGAAACAGAAAAAGAAGTCAGTATTATTTTCCTTTAAATTTTTTACT
Organism: Protopterus annectens; assembly: GCF_019279795.1. Lineage (NCBI taxonomy): Eukaryota > Metazoa > Chordata > Ceratodontiformes > Protopteridae > Protopterus > Protopterus annectens. Next base: position 754,292,385 of record NC_056745.1, read on the forward strand.
GCTAGTTCCTTTTGTTGTCCATCCATCCATTTTTACTGCATTTCTTTTAAGGCTCATTGAAGACCAGTCCATTTCTTCTTCTTTATCCAAAAGTTTATTTTTCTGACAAAATTCCAGGGCTTCATCCAGTGAACTAAATGTCTTTTGACCATCAGATAAGGAAATTCTGATTTTTGCTGGGAACAGAAGTTGGGCCTTAATATTTGATTTCTTGAGACTTTTTATTAAGGGAATACAAGCTTTTATTTTGGACATTACAGTACTTGTATAATCATTATCATATCTACTGTTTTTTTTCATTAAAAGTTATTGGAGAGTTAGTCCAGGCAGTTTTTAAGACCAACTCCAGGATTCAATAAACTCTGTGCAGGAATAGTGCTATTCCTGCATGGAGTGAACCGTGTCCATGTAGCATTAGCAGTAACAGCAGCAATCTTGCATATTCATGAAGGGACACTACTGCTAAGGCTACATGGGCATGAAGACTACTGAGTGCAGAGTGCGTTTTAACTAGTGCATACACATCTAATACTCCCCTTGCACTCAGAAAGTGCCATACAGCACATTTTGAATGCAGTTCAGTGTCCGCGGACACTGACATCATAGTTATTTCAGTGTTCATGGACATTGAAATAGCTAGTGGATCAGGAAATAAATGCAGGGTGTGTGTGACAGGTTCTGTCTCACACCCCCTGCATTGTCAAAGTGCCGTACTGCATTTTACCTCGCAACTGCACAGATTTTTGCGGAATGTCCATAGTGTTGGCTGACATATTTGGTCAGGCATACCTCTCAATTGCACAGATCTTCACAGAATGTCCATAGTTTTAGCTCACATATTTGGTCAGGCATACCTCACAACTGCACAGATCTTCTCTGAATGTCCAGAGTGTTGGTTCACATATTTGGTCAGGCATACCTCACAACTGCACAGCTCTTCACTGAATGTCCAGCTTTTTGCCTCATATTTTTGTTCTGTCCCTCATACAAATTGTGTTTTATTTTTGTATTTAGAAATAATAACAGACATCTGAGTATCAGATTTCATACCCTTCAGAAAATGCATGCTAATGCACAACCTGTGAAATATTACTCTACAAACATAGAAAGGTAAGTCCAAATTTCTGAGTGCAGTAGTTAAGGCAACAAATGCACAAACACTACCACTGCAAAGCTGGCTCAGATGGTCCTAGGCCATAAATACTCCCAAAATACCATGAAGAATATCAAGTAAATCTTCTTTTATATGTAGTACAAAAGGAATAAGCGCTTTCATCCTGCTTAAGAGGACTTCATCAGATTCAACAATAAAATAACATTGTAAGTTCTTATATAGATGCAAAAATGAGGTAAAATGAAGTGATATAATAATTAAGAACTCTAACTACTTAAATAGTACATTACACCATAAATAACTTGTATCAAAGTAGTATAATAAAAAATAATTTTTCAATAAAAGAAAAACATATAACAATTACGTTAAAATACATGTTGAAATACTTGTGAAAATGTGTTTAAAAAGATGTGTATTAAACAATATATGTACTAAAAAGTACTGTATGAAGTGTTTGGTTATGTTGTATCACTCAGGTTCTAAATTTGAGGGGGATGTAATCGTTAATACCTGGGGGTGGGGTTACTGGCATTAAGCCTCACCTGCCAGACCACTTGTTTCTCTTCTAAAAAGAGCTTAGTGTTACCACCCCTAGGACTAACAAATACTTTTTCTAGAATAGCAAACTTAAAGGTGTGACAAGTTTTGTTATTCACTTGCCTATATAAGGTGCCATTTGTATTCTTCTTCCTTATGTTATACATATGCTTGTAGATTCTATTATTTAAAGGTATTTCAGTTTTCCTGACATAAAATGCCGGGCATGTGGAACACAAGGCTAAATATACAACATTATGTGTATTACAGTCCCCTTTCTGAAACTTAATTTTGGTCCTATTTATGTTAGCCAACTGTACATCCAAATTCTCACAAATAAACCCACACTGGTTACATGAACCACGTTTTATTTTACCTTGGGAGCCTCCCTTTGAATTGAGTGGTTTAAAATTCTGAAAACTACTTTTGAGATTAACTCATGTCTTATACACAAAAGTTGCTGAATTTCTCAATAAGTTCCAATTTTTTGAAACCACTTCTTTAATCACTGATGAGTAAGGATTGAACTTGAGCAACATAGCTCTAGAATGCATGCTTACTTTCAAACTGTCACCCCCAGATGTCAGTCCAACCCCCAACAGTGGTTTGTACTGTGACCCCAATTGTAATAAGACATAGTGGACAGTGTCATCCATTAAATGGGGTGGATACCCTCTTTCTAGAAACATATTCCCCACTACTTTTAATTCATTAACAACATCAGTGTATTCAGATGTCATTCTGTCCACCCTAATACATTGGCCTTTAAATATGCTCTTTTTCTGTGACATAGGGTGGCAACTTTTGTACTCTAAGTAGGAGTTGCTAAAAATGGGTTTGCGGTAGATGTTAGATTTAAACCCATTCTCTGTGTGGGATATGTACGTGTCCAGGTAGGATATACCTTTCTCACTATATGAGTGGGTGAACTTGAAGTAAGGTCAAACCCTGTTCAAATATGCTACAAAACTTTCAACTTCGTTTTTATCTCCCTTCCATAGAACAAACAGGTCTTCCAAAAATCGGACATAAAGTTTCACTTTACTTGAAAAAGGACTGCTGAATGCATGTCTGTGTTCCTACTCAGTCAAAACAAGATTTGTGAATATGGGGCACCAGATGCCCCATTGCAACACATTTGATTGGCTTGAAATGCTCCCCCTCAAAATTTATGAAATTATTATCTAGGATGGTAGTCATAAATTCCAACAACATTTGAATCTTATCACTGTCCAATGTAGAATATTTGACCATAGATTCATGGAAAAGTTCCAATCCTACATCCTTAGGTATGGAATTAAACAAGTCAACAACATCAGTGATTAAAAATAATAAATCCTTCACCCAAAGTTCACTTTTAATTCTACCTAAAAAATCCCAGGAGTCTTTTAAAAGATAATGAATGTTGTTCTAGGAATGCTTAAGCCAATTATCTCTAACAACTCCAAAGGGAAATGTTTTAGACTTACTCCCTGCAACTATTGGTCACAATGGGGGTTGTGTCACATTTTTGTGAACTTTGGAAATACCAAAGATAGAAGCTAGTAGGGGGTTCTTAATTTTAAGGAAGATGTATAGATTTGGAGTTGGAAGAATACTTGCTAGATCAGAGGATTCCTACGGATACATACAATTTCCTTAAAGTTAAAGCTGAGCCAGTTTTGCAGTGACAGTATTTGTGTAAACTTAGAAAGTTGATAGAATGACATGTTGTGCATTACCAAATGTTAAATATTAGTATTGTGGATATATCTCAGTAAAGTGTTCATATAATTTATTTTCTTAAATATAAGTGGTGTTTTAGTGTAGCTGAGTGTGTTTGCACTCCAGGTTGAAAAGGCTCAATACAAAATTATAGGTGAAATCTTCAATGATGAAATAGTATAGCGGTTAGCGCTCCAGCGTGGCATGCAGGAGCACAGGGTTCAAGTACCAATACAGGCCATTCCTTTTGTAAATGGGAAAGAATTGTTAAATTAATTTTATTTTTATTTTTTTACAATGATGTAGGAATTGATATTTGTTAACCAGGGCAGTATATCTGTTGCAGTATTACAATGTCAGTAGATATATGATGTGAACTGTGCTATCACCCTTTTTCCTTTTTTTTAATTAAGATGTGTTTAAGTGGGTTTAAGCAGTGCTAAGTGATGCTAAGCAGGATTAAGCTCCTTCAGAGTTAAGCGACTTTTAGCATCACTTAGCATCACACAAACACTCATGCAAACCTGCTTACAACTGCTCCAACAGCCACTGTTCTGCCTAGCAACAAAATGATTGGCCATGGCAAGTTTTAAACCCAGGACCCTGGACACTGCAGTCAGAAAAACTACTACTACACCATATGAGCTGTGAGGTTACTAGTGTTTCAGTAAATATATCATGCATAATGGTCTTCTGTAGACTCAATAATGCTTTGAAATATATGTATATATATATATATATATATATATATATATATATATATATATATATATATACATAATTCTTATAATTTCCATATTTCTCTTTCATGTGTTAGTGAAGGTGAAACATGTAGTAGTTCATATTTGTTAATCAGGGTAGTGTAGCACGTCCACAATTGCAGTGTTAATAGCTATATGATGTAAAGTCCCATGTGTAAACACAAGCGTCCCAGACAGTACAGTCATACCCCAATGTAATGTAAGGAAAGAACATAGGGGTATGTCATGTAAAGTAAAATATACACATCTAATAAGATGTCAGTAATGACTAAATAATGTATAATCGGTGAATATTATTTAAAATGAAAACTGTGCAATGCTTAGCAAGTACTCAGCTTTGCCTAGCTGGGTTGAGCATTGCTTACAAGTATAATTTTAAGCAATGTTTAGCCCAGCTAAGTGGGTTTGCTCACAGCTAAGCACTGCTAAGCAATTGCATCTTTAAGCACTGCTCAACTCAGCTTAGTGTGTTTAAGCTCTGCTTAGCTGTGCTTAGCATTTTTTAAAATGGTTCAATCCCACAAAAGGGTGGGAATATGGCCTTATTTCAACTGCACAGGTGGGAAAACAGCCATAACCTTCTGGAGTTTAATCACTGCAGGAGCTATGTCAGGCATAGAAGAGGGAGCTCACTTTTGGGTGCAGTGCTGGAGCATCCTGGAGTCCAGAGTCAAGGCTGGGTTCCTCATCAAGGACCATGACAGCAGACTGCTACAAGGCCAGTACCAGGGGTCTCAGTACAAGTCTGAGGCCTGGGGCCATCTGGCATGTGAACTCATCAGTGCCAATGGCATCCCCCAGACTGGTGAGCAGACATGTCACCACTATAATGACCTTAAGCATAGGAAGGGGGTACTCTTGGCCCAGTGGATTCAAGATGCCTGGGACAGGAATGCCCCAGAAATTCATAAGTATCTCACTCACAGCTTTACCAAATTCTAGTATGAGTATGTGATAGGCAGATATGCATAACATTTGTTTTTCTTCCTACAGCTGCAGAGGAGAGAGCTGCCAGTGTTGAGACTCATGCTGACAGACTGGCTAGGCTGCGCTGAGAGTCTGGTGAGTACAGATTTTTCTTGCAGTATATAGTGTAAGAAATAAGTAGGAGTACAGTGTTTACTACCAGTAGGTATCGTGTGTTTTGAGTGTACTGAATAAATAATAGGTTTGTCAGGCCAAATATTCATCTACAGAATACGCAATACTAATGAATGTTGATTCTTCACTGTAATAAAGCACTGTGTCAGGCTACTCAAATAAAAATCTACCACAACCACTGTTGTCTTTACTTTGGTTTGATATTGAAGAAATAGAGAATGTGTACAGCTGCCTAGACAGCATGCATTAACTGTATTTCTTTTTTTAATTAGCTGTTAGGCAAAAGTATCGATTGTGGAACTCTAAAATCAGATATAATTGAAATCTGAAATATGTCCTGCAATAACATCTGAAGCTTGATTAGTAATGTGCAATAGATTACAGTGTGTCTACTGCAGCATTGCCTTGTTAACTTTTGCCTTTCAGATCTATATAGTCCTGACTGTGGTTATGCTGATGCAGGCAAGTATGAGAGTGTAATAGGTAGAGACTGCAATTATCACAAGGTCAGAGTGTCTACAAAGTGTGTATTAGGCAGAAATCAGTCAAGCAAGAAACAGCAGTTCCCCAGAAGCTCAGTGTGATGAAAGCTAAATATGTTCTTCCTTTTTGCACACACAGACCATGGTTGGAATCCAAGGACTGGTGCTAAGATGTGTGAATATTTACACACAACTAAACCTGAATATTTGTAGAAACAGTCAAGTAGTGTTAACAGACATTTTCTCCACAGTTTTTCATGTAAAGAAAGGTTTGCAGTAGCTGTATGATGGGTATACTAATAAAGTGTGTCCAAATGTTCCAGTGTCTGACCCCATGTCTGCAAAAGACAGCAGGATAGGTGCAGACACAATGCATGTCTCTCAAGTGTCACACTGTCTTGGCTAATGATCACTGTTGCCAATAACCTCAGACGCAAATATAAATCCAGTTGAAGAATGCCAGTGCCACACTCACACAACATTATTGCAGGGTACACCTGTTAGTCATATATGTAACTCTGACATGTATGAGTCCCCTCCAGTTATGTACCCAGAGTAGTCACACTTTCCACATACTATTCTAGGTTGACAATTTTTAACAGTTTTGTATGTGATGTAGAAGCTATGGTCCACAGGTATATGTAAAGTGAGGCCAGACCTGTAGAGTATTGAGCAGTACTGTTTTGAAAAATAGAAGCCTACAGAGTTGTTAATAGACTCCCCCCCTCCCCTTATCTGCATCAATAATTTATGTTCATATACTACAGGTATGCCGTTCTCAAAATCTGATGTTGGGACTTGTGTCCTATTATTGTTTATATATTTAATTGGTTATATATTAACATACCTTGTTTAAATACCATTGTTGGTAGCTTGTTGCCCTAAATGCAATTGGCATGCTTTTACAATTCTAACTGTTAATCCATATATGCATGTGTTCTGTTTGTTATGCAATTGTTTGATTTCTATTGTTCTGGGTTGATTGGAAAACCCATGCATGCTGTTATAACTAACAATGAAATGTGTTGTTCATGACTAACCAATATATTTCCAATCTACCCCACAACACAGCATGTTTGGGATAGTCGATCCCAGCGGATCCATTTGTCACACCTCATCTTGCCATGGCACCATCCCCAGCATGTCTGTGACACACCCTGAAACTTCCCCTTCTGCTAGTCTTGCACCACCCTCGGGTGGAACTGCTCCAGGGGATGGGGACCGTCCCCCCCGGGAGCAAACACGGAGAGGAGCCTGTCACCTGCCATCAGTTTTGGGGCTTGGTGTGCAGGGTACTCCAGTCAGACCTGGATGTAGGCCTGCGGCAAATTGAGGGCCAACTGGCACACCTTGAGGGGCAGCCGAACCCTCCTGTCCAGCCACCATCACAGCCACCCTCGGGGGCTGTGAAGGGGCAGAGGTAACTGCCCATGGGTGAGGAGCTCAGTCTCACTCTCACCGTCTGGGGCACAAGAGCCTCAGACTCCCAACAACCTTCCCTGTCCAAGGTGTTTACCCTTCTCATGTGTCATACACCTCCTCTGTCTGTTGTCTTTTGTGTCTTTTCTGTCTGCTAATGCAACCTTACCTACTCAACCTACCTCCCCAAATGTAACTACAACCCTTCTTCATCATACCACTTTCACCATAAAAAAAGGACATCTGTCCCACAAAAATATATTGCCCCATACATAGCTCTAAATTTTGCTACCACTTACAGTGTCAGAAATCATTTCACAATCAAATTGCAGTACAGGTGTACATTGCCCACAGCCCTCCCAGTGGGGTGTATGACTGTAAATTCCAAATTATCATATGTTACAGCTGTTGCTGCACATGAAATGTAGAGCTATGGTCCTTTCCTACACCCATTCTGCACATCCCTAGCTGCTTCTCCTAATGTTTTTCCCCCTGCTTGCCCCAGTTTTACCACTTTCCTATCAACCTTTTTTTTCTTTTCTTTTTTTGGAATTAGCACAGGTTTAAGCAGGAATAAGCAGCACTAAGTGAATCTAAGGGGACCTACGTGTCCCTTAGCATCACTTAGCACCACGCAAACCTGCGCAAACCTGATTAAATCTGCTTAAAACTGCTTTAATCAGTCTGTCTCCGTCAGCCACTGTTCTGCCTAGCAATAAAATAATCAGATTTGCCAAGTCTTACACCCAGGACCCAGTACACTATAGTCAGAACAATGTACCACTACACCATTTCAGCTGTAGGAATTTTTGATGTTTTTTCAAACATATACAGTAGAGCCATTCAACAGTAGGGGAGAAAGCTCTGTGGAATCACTCAGGTTTTGTATATATACATACACACACACACACACACACACACACACACACACACACACACACATATATATATATATATATATATGAACACACACACACACATATATATATATATATATATATGAACACATATATATATATATATATGTATATATATATATATATATATATATATATATATATATATATATATATATATATATATATGTGTGTGTGTGTGTGTGTGTGTGTATATATAACATGTAGTGCAGTCATACCTCAGAATCATACCTCTCAACCTCTTAGTGCAAGAAATCTGGACAAAAGCTGTAAAAATGGGGGGACAATAGGCCAAAACTAAGGCCGTATTTTAAATTTTGCTCTTATAAACATAGAAAGTTGCTAGAGTAATAGGGTTTGTTTCAGAATACATTTTCTGAAGGATATGAGGTGTGAAACTGAAATGTATGTCATCATTTACTGACAGAAATCCTCACATCATCACAATGATTTACCAGGGAATACAAATAATTTGTGGAATAAACCAAAAATATGAGCAATAAACCTGGGCATTCTGCAACAATCTGGCCGGTTGAGAGGTATGCTCAGTACCCCTTAGTGCAATGAATCTGTACCAAGCCTGACAAAGTGAGGGGACAAAGCCATGAAAATAGGGACATATCTGAAATGCTTGAGTAGATAAGCTGAGACAGTTGCTGCAGTAACACCGTCTGTTCTAACATATATTTACTGAACTAGCACAAGTCCAAGCCTCAATTGCTTTTCATTAGATAGTGATTTAAATCCTCACATCATCCCACTGATTTGTCAGAAATACACAATACTTATGGGGACCAGACCAAAGGTATGAGCCAGACAACTGAACATCCTATGAATATCTGGATGAAACATGATATTAGGGAAACTACACTGAGCTGCTAAGTATGTCACCAAGCACTGCCCAAACTACAGTCAGAATGACACAACACTACCTCAAATCAGCTATGGGGAATTACACATGCATTTGCAATTAGGCACTACAGGGATGTAACTAATGAAAAACAGAGACCGGTGTGAAAGTGCATACCCACAACCAATTTCACCACAGTCACAGTGACATACCCGTACGCCAAATGAACACTAGAGTATAATAACTGTGTGAATAAAAATATCATGTTTGCCACTCACACACTGCATCTACATATACACTCCCAAGTCACAGTGTACATGTCTCAGTCTGCCCCTACAAACATACAGCTGATAGACCACCAGAAACTGGAGCAGCATGCACAGTCAGATAGAAGAGGAGTCATGATACTTACATCTACCCCCCCTCCAACACAACCCAACTAAAATTTACACACTACACTGTTACACAATCCTGACATTCTGTTAACAATCGCCAGACATACACAGACCTCTCAACTGTACAGATTCCCACAGAATGTCCAGGCTTTCTCCTCATATATAAGACGTCTTCCTCATAACATGTCAGGCATTCTGTTATATTACTGGGATGAAATCAGGAATGAAGGCACAAAATTATGATATACCATACCTATCAACCTCTTACTGCATGACATATGGGCAACTCCTGACATAATTGGGGGACAGAGGCCCAAAAACAGGGGCATATTTGAAGTATTGCTGTTATAAACTGAGAATGTTTCTGGTGTTACAGGGTTTGTTGTAACATATCTTTTCTGAGGGATATGAAGTCAGAAACACAAATGGATGTTAGCATTTACTGACTGAAATCCTCAGAGTGTGCTACTGATTTGCTATGGACAAAAACTGTCTGTGGAGCAGACCAAACATAAGAGTCAAAACTCTGGCAATTCTGTGGATAGCCCTACAGTTGAGAGTTATGTCAACCAAATAACGCTGCCAGACTTAAAATCACACAGAAAATCCATGTCCACACAAACCCTGTTAAACTAGCATTAATCCAACTTTATAACAGCAATACTTACATTCTGTCTCTAAGTCTGGAACCTTCTTCCTCATTTTGTTTGGCTGTCTCCACATATTTTTGTTACAAGAGGTATTTCCAACTACCCTCTGTGATGCTGTTGGTCACATACCTCCATGATGTTCCCCTCACAGGCAAGGAAAAAAGGGCAATGCCCACATGAAGTACTCAATTATAGGAGTATGTTGCCATGCCATTGGCTATACAAATAACAACACAGCTGTTCTGCATGCTATTAGCAAGGGGGGGACACCAATTGGTGCACAGGCCATCACCTGCTCATGAGCATTACCTACAAAAGGTAAGCTGCTGCCTATGCAAAACAGGTCTTTACCTCTACATCTGTAGACAGAGAGAGAAAGAAAGAGAGAGAGAGAGAGAAACACAAATCAAAAGTAAAATCAACAATGCTTGGAAAAAAAGGTATGTCAAACAAGTAAGCATGTAATGGAATACAGTAGGGGGTATGTAATAATTGGAAATAGGAAGTTAAACAAATATGTCTCAACAAGACTTGCTCTACTGATATAATGCTGATCAGCACCAATGGCCATAGCATCTGGGTCTGTCTGCAGTGACATAGATCACAGTTCAGGCCCCTGAGTCACCCCAGGAAAGGATGGCACACATATGTCTGTTGAACAATACTGACTGTGCCACTGCTAGGCCAGCTACTGGGATGTCATAGATATCAATATGTTACTTGTGAATACAACTATGTTATACATGTTTGTCTCACAAATCTGAGAGACCTACACAGGGTATGTGCATAGTAAACTACTGTCGCAGACATGTGTGTTGAACTGCATGTGATATACTGAGCTCATACCATTCGACTGTCCAGTGTTATGCACACTGACCATATGTGTGCCTCATATTTGTAGTCATGTCTGGAAAATTATTGGCAAATCTGTGAAGACTGACATTAGAACATAATAGCATACATATGAGTGTCAGACATCCTCCAGGGTATTTCTGTGAATGCAAAGCCTACTGTACTATCAACTGACTTAAGTGTGTTACAGCAATATTAATAAAGTGTCACTAATTGTGGGCCATTGCCCCCATTCAGGTCTGCCATTCTCCAGATGTCCTACTCTAACAGGTTGAGAGGTGTGACTGAGCAGCAAGAGTGTAAATACAGTGTGCCATACTGACATAGAACAGAAATGTATATCAGGTATTACCTGTGCACATGTATGTATAAGTAGGTGTACCTGGAAGCCTCAAAACAACAGACATGAGATGCAAAATGTCAGGTAAATAAGCTGTGCCTGTTGTACAAGTGTGTAATCTTAGTTTCTGTGCATCCAACAAACATAAATTTCTACAGCCACTGGTTGTTGCATTGCCCTGACACAGGTCTGGATACTAGAATAAGCATGATTATCAGATTGAAATTGGAGAAGTGTCCAACTGTGTTATGACCTTGTGTCCATGCCCACTACAAACAGCTATATGAGCACCTACATAGCTGTATGGACTCAGTAATACCTGAGTGTTACCATCCCAAACTCACCAATAAATGGAGATATGGACAGCAGCACAGACTGTATATGGTGCCCTATTTGGGGGAAGACTTGTACAGGCCAACTGCTTTGAGCATCTACTGTAGTGCGCAGTATCCTCAAGATAGGAGAGCATGAATCACAGACTATGCACCGTAGCAGAGCTAGCTACTTGATGGTGTAAAATGTGGCTCTCGGTGATTCAGTCATGTTGACTCATGTTGCCAAAAATGGGCATGGGTAGTTACCGGTGCTAAGTGGGTTGAGGACCTGGCCTATTCTGACCCATGCCAGGGACCCATGCTAATGGCAAGAGGGATAAATGTGCCTTTATTGGCCAGTGTGTGCCCACCATAAAGCCCAGCAGCCCTGGATCAATAAGCTACTGTCTGGCTGGTGTCTAGTTGCCCAGCCTGGGTTACCTGAGATAGCTCTGTTGAGCAAAAGCTGGACGTAAAACCAACCAACCTGCCAAACATGAATTGAGAATTGCTATGCTTAATGTAGGTTCACTGACAGGATGCAGATTGTAAATGGATGACATGTCATTGGGAGGGTGGCCTAATGGTTAAGGTGTTTGCCTTACAAACACAAGGTACAGTGTTTGAATCTCACAGGGGATAACTGTCTAGGCTTAAAATGGCTAGCAAGGGCAGTTAGCCTAGTACTAACTTATGAACCTTATGAGCCTTATGATGAAATGGAGGAAGCTGGACATCCTATGTATCCAAGAGATGAGATGGAAGGGCAGTGCAGCAAAGCCACTTGGCTCAGGATCCAGAGTCTTCTACTCAGGTGGAGGGCAGGCTAAAAATGGTGTAGGAATTGTGGTGAGAGAGAGGCTTCAGAAGGCAGTTAGGGATGTTATCAGAATTAATGACAGACTCATGGCAGTCAAACTCCAGTGTAATGATAGAGAAGTATTCATAATCTCAGCCTCTACCCCACAGCAGGGTTGTGATAGTGAGGAAAAGAGTGCATTCAGACAGCAGTTGCTGGACCTACTAGATAAAGCAGGACAACATGAATTGATGTTGATAATGGGTGACTTGAATGCACATAGACAGAATAGGATATGAGGACTGCCTGGGTTCACATGAGTGGGGCAACAGGAAAAAAGAAGGAAAAGTCATTCTAGACTTCTGTCTGGCAAATGGCTTGATAGAAGCCAACACATGTTTCTGAAAGAGAGACAGTCACAACATCACATGCAAGAGTAGTCAACATGCAACTCAAGTAGACTTCCTCCTAGTAAGGAAAAGGTACTGGGGCAGAATCCATGATTGCAAAGTCATCCCCAGTGAAACAGTTGGCCCACAGCATAAACAACTAGTTACCACAATCAGCTGCAAGCTCTGAGGTCAACATACACCAGGCTGAAAACCTGGAAATTGACTGGAGAGAAAGTACAATAGTTCAAGGAATTACTCAGGGGCTCTAGCACCCCAAGAAGAAGAGGAAATATGTGGAGTTGAAGAACAATGGAAGTGCCTAAAAACAGCATGTGTTAGGACTACAGAAAAGATATGTGGCCAAGCCAGGTGTGGAAATAAGGTACATAAGGAAAGCTGGCGGTGGACTGCAGAAGTCCGGGAAGTCATCAAAAAAAGGGAGTGCAGGAAGAAGTGAGAGACAGAAAAGACTGACCAGGCTAGGAAGGAATACTGGTTGGCTAACAGAGAAGCTAAGAAAGAAGTTGCAATAGCAAAAATTAGGGCATCGGACACACTGTACCAACTTCTGCAAAGTGACTCATTAATGGGCACAAATAAACTATATCAGGTTCCAAGGCAAAGACAGAAAGATAAAGAAGATAGTCAGGCACCCTTCATGAGGGATGCCAGCAACAACCTGCTCACCAGCCCAGAGGACATCAAAGGCAGATGGAAGGAGTATTTCCAGCAACTTCTGAATGAAGAAAACCCCACAGAAGCTGTACTGCCCCAGAAACAGCCTATGATAAGAGAAGAAGAGGACCCCACCTTAGAAGAAGTAAGAACAGCACTAAGAAAGATGAAGTCAAGGAAAGCAGCAGGCTCAGATGAGGTCACAACTGATATGATAAAGATGCTGGGTGAGATAGGGGAGAAATGACTCCTGAGGGTACTAATAGGAGTGTGGAGAGAAAGGCATATCCCAGATGACTGGAGAATAAGCATACTTGTGCCAGTGTATAAAAACAAAAGGGGACATCCACAACTGTGGGCAGTACAGAAACATCAAACTTCTATCACATTGCATGAAAGTTCTGGAGAGGGTGATTAATAAACAGATATGCAGAGTAGTAGAATGTAAGATGGGAGATGAGCATTTTGGATTCAGATCAGGATGCAGCACAATTGACCTGATGTTTGCATTGAGACAGATACTTGAGAAGAAGCTAGAGATGAGAGAGTCTAACTGGGCATTCCTAGGCTTGGAGGAAGCATATGACAAGGTCTCAAGAAAGCCAATCTGGACAGTACTGTGGTGGTTTATAATCGCAGAAACATTGGTAGAATTAGTGCAGGCTATGTACAAAGACCCAATGACTCAAGTACAAACAGTGTTCAGCCTCACATAGGAGTTACCAGTGGGAGTGGGTGTACATCAGGGTTCAGCTCTGAGTCCACTGCTGTTCATGCTGGTGATGGACTACATTAGCAAACAGGTTGGAGGGGATGGATCAACAAAGCTGCTGTATGCAGACAATGTGGTAGTACAGGCAGACTTTGAGCTAGAGCTGCAGCAAAGGATAGGAGAAAGGAATGCAAATCTGAAGGCACATGTGATGAAACTAAGAACAGATAAAATAGTGATAATGGCATCAAATTGGGGAAATCAGAAGAAGCTGAGAATAGAGATATAAGGGAAGATAGTGTAGCAGGTAAACAGCTTCAAGTATCTGGGAGGAGTAGTTGTGGAGATGGGTAGTCTGAATGAAGAGGTCAAAGTTACAATCAGAGGGGCTACAGCCAACTGGTATAGAGTATCAGGTGTATTCTATGACAGGAGAATGCCAAAGAAGCTGAAAAGTAAGGTGTACAAGACAGTGGTGCAACCAGTACTACTGTATGGTACAGAAACCTGGGCAGTAAAGGCAGAGCAGTTGAAGAAGCTAGAGGTGATGAAAATGAAGTGCCTGAGAAAGGTGGTAGGATGCACACTGTGGGACAGATGAAGAAATGAGGACATAAGAGCAGAAGCCAAAGTAGCTCCAAATTGCAGAAAATATCAAAGACAACAGATTACAGTGGTTTAGGCACATGTGTAGAAAAGCAGAAGACAATCTGGTGTTGAAGATTTGAGACAGACAGGAAGAAGGTAAGAGGAAGTGAGGACATCCAGCAAAGAGGTGGATGGATTGTGTGAAAGAAGATCTGCAACAGTCATGAGTGTTGAAGGAGGCAGGAGTGTGGCACTGAATCGAGAGAGTTGGTGACAGTTAACATGATACCCTGACCCCATGTAGAAAAATGGGAAAAAGGGAGTTGATGATGATGATGATGATGACTCAGCAGTACATGAATTGTAAAACCTGCCTCCACCAAGCTAAAGTAATCCCCTTTGCTGGATAGCAGCAATACACAAACCACATAATCGGTCACTATATTGGCTGTACATGGCCAAGTAGGAGCAGGCACCAACTTGAAAGCAAGTCAACCTTTGTCTGAACAAGCATATAAGGTCACAGTTGAATTACTGTAAAGCTAACTATGAGTACAAATTGGACACATCCACCAAGGCCAATCACAAGGCTGTCTTCACATATGTCATCAGAGGCAACAACCCAACCCACCCTGTACTGGTGGTCAATCACACCACACACACACCATAGCTATAGCCAACCCGCTGCAGACACATTAAGGGAAAACATAACCTCCCTGTCTACCATCAGTATAGGTGGATATGCACAGCACCCGCACCCCTCCCCTCATCATCAGGGAGCAGGTCCATAATGCCTAATCAAAGGCAACAAAAGTAAGTCTCCATGGGACCTGATAACATCCCTGTCTGCATCCTACATGAACTCAGGCATATGCTCCCAGCTCCATTACTCACTGTACGCAACATGAACTCAGGCATATGCTCCCAGCTCCATTACACACTGTACACAAGCAAAGCTTGAGTACCATTGACATCCATCTGCAAGGAACACATCCACTGTCTTCCCTCTACACAAAGGTGAATGATGAATGGTGGATTATGCAATTTACTGGCCCTCATTGGGGGGAACATGACACATTAGGACCAGGAGTGCAATGCAAGCTCATACTGAGCTGACAGATGACAGGGGTATGATGTGGTCATAAGTGGTGGCCACAGCAAGTCAATGTTGATGTGCAGGTTCTGTAGATAATTTTGACCAATGTATGAGGTCCTGTGATGTGTTTTCCTGTTTATATCTTCCATGTGAAATGCAGCGTGTGAGACAGCTGGCATACACAGCAGCTGAAACTACAGCCATTACAGATATGATCATCCAGCACCATGGGGTGATGTTTTGTCATAGCCAACTGAATCTACAGAGCAGACCACCCTGTGGGACAAGCTTGTTCACAGAGTAAACAATGGGGACCGCCATGGATGCACATATGATCAGGTCAGGCATCTGGCAACTAACCTGATATGCCATGCCCGGCAAAGGGCTGCTGCCATGGCCAGGGACTGTACCACCACAGGTGGGGATTCTGCTATACAGGCCCCACTAACACCAATGGAGGAGCACCTTACCAACCTTGGGGCAGCCACCACATGCCAGCAAACTCAACACACTCAAGTCATGGTGGTGGCTGGCACCCAGACAACAGTTGAGGAGCATCCAGGTAAGGGCCCAGTGGACATCATTTGAATACTGTAGCAGTCATACTGGCTTCTATAGAGTATCTAGATGCATATGTCAAGTCAAATTGCATTTGTGCATAGGGTTTTATGATGCACACAAGTGCACATCTATGGTGTAGAACAGCAAATTGTGTAGTATCACAGCTTGTACTGTACATGTGCAAACAAACAGCATTCATCTTGTAGCAATGCCACATGTGAGTCTGCTGACAATAACTCTTCCCCACAACTACATAGGTACCTTGATCTGGATGTGGGAACACAGCCTTTAGCCGGTGAGTATGGGATTGTCCTGGTGTGGCTCACCAATACCTCAGGCATGTTAAGGTCATTCATTTTACCATGCACACAACTGTTACTCTTAGCCATATTGCTATATGTGCATATTCACTTGTGATGGGGTAAACTGCATCACATTAAGGTTGTCATCACAGGGGCCTATTTGCAGGAGATGTAACGTATCTGTAGCATGCCTCACAGCCTGTCAGTGCAAGAAATCTGGACAAAGACTAACTAAAGGGGGGACAAAGGCCAAAACTAGGGACAAATTTTAAAAATTACTCTTATACAGTGCATATAAAAAGTGTACACATCTCTGTTAAAATGCGAGGTATTTGTGATATACAAAAATGAGACCCTCCCACTGTGGGCCAAAACCAGTCTGTTTTTGTACATTAAAACTAGATATTTGCTCCAGTTGAGTGTTGACTGTTTTGTTTTTTGGTATCACTAAAGACCACAGGTTAGATTGTAATAGCATGTATTTGAGGTTCAGACTTCTTACCCTTCAGAGCCTTACTGCAACTGCAAGACCTACTGCGCTATCACTGTGCAAGTCTGTCGGGGGGTATTTCATCATTGTCACCATTTATGGGCCTTTTCCATACATTTCTTTATGGTTTTCTAAGGCTGACTTGCTAGGTGAGGCTAAGAGGTGAGTATGGGACCCCCCACACTGACATCCATGCCTGTTACCTATGACCCCCCGTTAGTTGGCTCCCCACATATACTGCTGTGGGATTTGTCACCTTGGGTACTACTGCATAGTGTGGGGAAGCCAGTATTGGACAAACATTTCCTGGTGTCCCACATGGATGTCAGTTGTCTGCTGCTATCCCAGTAGGCCACCCCATTCCTTTGCATGCATGCAGCAATAGCATAGATATGCTACCAGGACATACTACTCCATTGATTTATTGTTAAGAAGACTGACTTACCTTGTGCTTGCAGCAGTTGTGAGGACAGTGCTTAAGGGTTGCCTATGTTGGATGCACAAAGTACACTGCCTATACATGGTACAGTACAGATAATGTGATGTGTGTGGCATCCTTTTTACTGTATGTGCAAGTTGGTGAGAGGTGTCAGTGCCTGGGTTCCTACAGTGTCAGTGCGTGTGCTATGTGTTGCCTCTTTGCCAAGGCCAGGGCATGCTGTGTACACCTCCCACTGCCTACAGGAACTGGTTCAGTGGGTTCCTCCTCCAAGTCCCTCTGTGCCTTTGGGACCTTGGCAATGGTGGGGGGGATGTGTGGACATTCCCCGTGCTGTTCCTGCTGCAGCTGTTTCTGCAGGATCATATTGTGTAGCATGGCACATACTATGAACATGTGTGCATATCTGGCTGAAGAGCACTGCAGGGCTATACCAAATATGTCAAGGCAGCAGAACTGTGACTTGAGCATCCCAAACACATGCTCTGTAATGATCCTGGTTTGTGCGTGTGCCTCATTATGGCATTCTTGAATGGGTGTGTGTGCATTTCTGTTGGGTGTCATCATACACAGCTCCAGTACATAGCCTGCATCCCCTATCAGATGGCCATACAGGATGTCCCCCCTAGCAAATCCCTGGTACAGCTATGAAGAATGCCAGATGTGGGAGTCGTGATAGCTTCCAGGGCTGCCAGAACACACATTCATGATAATGCCCTGGGCATTGCACATGACCTGGCAGTTGGAGTGAAAGCCCTTGCAGTTTACGTAGACCCTAACCTGTTCACTGGGTGGTGCTTTGATGTGGATGTGCATGCAGTCTATGGCACCCAGTACCTCCAGTTAGTCTGCTACAAGGTCGAAGAGGAGCATATTGCTGGTCCTCTCCTCATGGGTGCTGTTGAAGTAAATGTGTTCACTTGGCATGTGGTAGCATGGCATCCAAGAACTGGCGGAGTACCCTGGATGCAGAAGCCTGTGAGACCCCCATAATGTCCCCAGTAGGTCTTTGGAAAGTACCTTGCCCAGGATTCCCACTCCTCTTTTCTTGATGTACTGGAAAATATTAGGGTTCAACCAAACATCCTAATAATGGGCAATTTCAACTACCCCACCATTAACTGGGAAAACTACTCATGTACCATCTCCTTTGCTCAATGCTTTCTGGAATTCATGAACTCCAATGCCCTGGATCAACTTATCCACACCCCCACCAGGGGCAACAATATCCTAGATCTAGTCATTATGAACTTGAGTAACCAGTGTTCCACACCTGAAGTCAATGCCTCATTGGTCCAATCCGACCATAAGCAAATTACCCTAGATATCCACATCCTGACCCCACCCCCCATTAAGGAAACCATGGTAAAAAATGTCTCCAAAGCCAACTTCATGCTTCTTAAGACAGAAGTGGTGAACTTCATGACACCCATGCAGATGGACAATACAGTTATGACTACTGAATCCTACACAATTGCACTTTATAAGCACTTACATGAGTGCATGGATTGTGCTATCCCAAACAGAACCAAGACGCTATCCTCCAAAAAAGGAAGCCAATCTGGTGGTCCCCTGCCATAAACAAACTGTACAACAGAAGGATGAAACTGTTGGAAAAGAGAGTAAAATCCCATGAGTGGATGAGCTCCCTGGTCAGCCTCAGTAAGAAGCTGCGATCCCTGATAAAATCCTCCAAAGCTAGTTACAAAAACAAAATCATCACTGATTCTAAAGTCAACCACAAAGCATTCTATAGCTATGTCAAGAATCTCAATGGCAATACTCAGATCTGCTCTGAGTTACAGCACAATGGCACTAAATATACAGACCCAACTGATATTGCCAACATCCTGGCAGATAGGTTCAGTGCTAACTTTACCGCCCTCTCACCCCCTAAAGAGCCCACCTCTATACCGGAAGAATGCAAAGTTCCTGTAATCACGACTGCACAGGTAAAAACTACACTCTCCAAAGCCAAGAACACAGCATCCATGGGACCAGACAACATCCTAGGCTGCATTCTACATGAACTACAGAACGAACTGGCACCCCACCTAAGTACCATGTTCAGTCATAGCCTCACCTCAGGCTTTGTGCCTGCTGAATGGCACACAGCGACAGTTATCCCACTCCACAAAGGGAGAGCCACCATGGACCCTGGGAACTACCACCCCATTAGCCTGACGAGCCTGGTCTGCAAGGCCATGGAACGTATCATCATGGAACTTATAAACAAAGACATTGGTAATCTCCAAACTCTGAACCCCATCCAGTTTGGGTTTGTAAAAGGCAAATCATGTCTCCTAAACCTGATAGACTTCTTTGAAGCAGTCACCAAAGCCATAGATGAGGGTAAGGTGGTTTGCGCAGCCTATCTAGATCTTGCCAAGGCTTTCAACATCATCCCCCCACTTTGGAATTATAGATAAACTCACTAAACTAGGTGTAAATCGCTATGTCACTGACAGAACCAACACTGTGAAAGTAGCAGACTCCAAATCAGACTTCAGACCAGTGACAAGTGGAGTACCACAGGGTTCAGTCCTGGGTCCTCTCCTGTATGGTATCTACTTCTCTGAAGTACAGGCTAACACAGAACATCTTTGGCTAACAAAGTTCTCAGATGACTGAAAACTAGGAGCCATAATCAAAACTCCTAATGATGTGGACATCCTACAAAAGGGCCTCACTGAGCCAAATGACTGGTGTCAAAGCCATGGCCTCAAGCTCAATGCCAAAAAGTGCATTGTCATCCCCTTTGGTAAAAACTCTGTACCCATGAACTACAACATAGGTGGTAGTATACTTAACACCGAAAGTGTGATAAGAGACCTTGGAACACAGGTGGACAGTAGTCTCTCCTTTGATAACCACATCACCACAGTAGTCAGGAAATCCTTCTACGTGGCACACCTCATCAAAAAAGGTTTCTCATCCAGAAAAAAAGAGGTCATTGTTCCCCTCTACTCCTCACTCATTAGATCCATTATAGAGTACAACGCCCCTTTTGGTATGTACCTCGCAAGACATCTACAACAACTGGAAAGAACGCCGACATACCTCACAAACAGATGCACTACGCAGACTGTCTCAAAAAACTCCAGCTTTACTCCGTCGCATATCGCCTACTCAAAGGTGATCTCTGCCTAACATACAAAGCTATGTCAAACCCAGATCTGTTGGACATGCTCCACTTAAAGAAATCCCAATCCCTCCGAGCTACAAGCT
This sequence comes from Protopterus annectens, assembly GCF_019279795.1. Taxonomy (NCBI): domain Eukaryota; kingdom Metazoa; phylum Chordata; order Ceratodontiformes; family Protopteridae; genus Protopterus; species Protopterus annectens. Next base: position 754,313,103 of record NC_056745.1, read on the forward strand.
CTAGGGACCTAAACTTGTCTCCACAATAAACAGAACATGCCAGAGGGATAGGATTCCTGTCCCAGAGACTTCCCATACTCTGGAATAAACTACCTATATATATATATATATATATATATATATATATATATATATATATATATATATATATATATATATATATATATATCAAACAAAGCTCCTCATTAGCACTCTTTAAGAAAAATGTTGATGATTTAATGGGAAATAGAAAATTCACCCCGGGGATCACTTCTGTGGCTCTGCTCGACAGTGGCACAGGAAAATAATTTCCTTGGGTGGCAAAAGCCAGGGTACCTTTTTGGCTGGGCTTGTATAGGCCCAAGGGCAGATAGCCTACAATCTTATGGTCTCGAACATTTGAAGTTCAAAGTTTTGAAACTTTGACCATCTGAAGGGGATCTATGTATACATATATATCAAAACACATGTGATAGTCCCTCGCAAGTATAAACATAACTTAGATAAAAATAATCAATGTGAAAGACAGAAAAAAACACTCATAACAAATATGGTTGAATGGAAAGTGCATAAATTTAAACTGGTCAGTTTCTATACCCTGATTTCAGACCATGTTCCCTGACACAGAGACAGGGAGCTCTGATTAAACTCAAATTGCTGGCATTTGATTTTTGGTACAGGTACTGGAAGAGTCAGGCAGGAATGGGATTAATGAAGGGTCATGGCCTGCTTGTATCTCAGAATAGAAGATGTATACACCTGGTGCACACAGGATATTGCAATTTCCCTAACTGCAACTATAGAGATTATCAGTCATAATGCAAGGGAAGGGCAGGATGCTGTGATGCAACATCCCTTCATGAAGTAAGGGGACTTCCTGGTCAACCCATTGCACTTCTACTCCTGGTGCATTGAGTGGACATAGTTAGGGCTGGGGAGAAAATCTAAGAAACATTATCCCTCCTCTGATGGCTGCCTGAATAATAATCTCTCTTTGTCACCTCTCACCTAGGAGGAAACAAATGGGTTCATATGTTCATGGGGCTTATGTTCAAAGGTGTATACTAGTGGTAATGACTACATGGGTATTTTTAAGCCTAGCCATGCATCCCAAATGTATCCAACAAGATTTGATGCCATGTAGGTCATTTTAGGTGGTACATGTAAGCTAGGGAATAGGTGGTCAACATTTACAGGCTGCATCTGCCTATTGAGACATGGATGACAGACCAGGGCTGAATTTCCAAATTCCCATCCACTGGCCCAGGTTTCCTTTGAATGGGGTCAGGAAAGAACTTTGATTCACATGGACGTGAAGCCTGTTTCAGAGAAGGGGAATTCTCTGAGACACATTACTGTTCCTCCAACATATCATTTTTATCTTGCTAGCAAGGTTTAAGTGATTGGATTGGGTAGTTCTGATGTTAATTGTTTTGCAGATACGCAAAGAAAAAAAAATCTACCATTACTGGAATCTCCTTGTGTTCTGGCTGAGTGTGCTTCTCAAACAATCTTGAAGTATAGAACTGATATGTATATTTCTTGGCACTTTTTAACTGTTCAGAGTTGAATAAAACAATAATTGAATTCAGTTCAGAATACCGTTTGAATAAATTGTATTTATTTAAACTGTATTTGCTTTAATATTGCTACAACTCAAGTGTTCTAGCTTGCATTGCATTTGAATTGTTTTTAGTGCTGTTTTAGCTGCTTTTCTGTAAAAAAAAAAGTTCTAAGCTTGTTTGCTGCCTTTCCTATAACTAGTCTAGCTCAGATACGCTGTATCCAGGACTGTTTGTAAGCTTCTGAGCTCCTCCCCACAAGCCTTTCTGTGCTGGAGGGAAGCCTTCTAGCTTATCAGTGGGAGTGGTAAGAACTAGGTAGGCTATCTACCACAAGAGAGTGGTTTCTGGCCCAGAAATTGTAGCTTATTGGCTGTTTGGGCAGTTTTTACATCTCTTTCAACTTTCTCGTTTAAAAGCCCACATTTGCACTTGTTTTCCACCTTTCATACAACTAGTCTAGCCCAGATACAGATTTACTATATCCAGGACTATTTGTAAGCTTCTGAGTGGTGCCAAAAGGTTTGCTTTTCAGTTTTTCCCATAGATCTGCTAGTTCTCTCCTCTCCTGCACTTTTACTAGCTTATTAGTCTAGCACTTTACCAAACTTCTTGTAGCAATTATTGTAGCACACAAAAGTGCTACCAGCACTAAATCTTCTACAAGGAAACAGCTCCAGTACTTATTATTAATGCCCACCCCTCCAGGCATGTCTAAAGGTCAGTTTCCTGTGCTTTCTCCTATTAACCTGGTGAACTTGGGCATCCTGAGGCAATGTAGCAACTGCCTCATGTACACTGACAACCCTCTCCTTTTACCTCCCAACACTTTGACTTGTGAGAAATGCACTTATATATCCAAACTGGAAGCAACACACTCTCCAGCCAAGACCAGAATAGCTGGTCAAGAGAAGAAGATCAACCCTTGCACCACACCACATGGAACACATATCCCTCCAGAACATACACCAGCACTGCCTTTACATAAAAACACAAACCACACACCCATGGTCTCAATAAAAATCTACCCAAATAGCAGAGGCCTCAAAGGCAGAAACACACTCGACCACCACAACACAACACTAATCATGAGACACATAACTCTCCTAAATGGTGTGCTATTCAACCAAAGCCCCTAAGGCAAAACAGCATGCCCACACACTAGTCATAGATGACTCAACAGTGAGGCACACTGATGTCCCACTCATTAGGTTGAATAAAGAGAAAGTAACAGTCAGCTGCCTGTCAGGTGTCAGGATCCCCCACATAACACATGCACTCAGGTCCCTCAACAACAGGTACACATATGACTCTGTCATTGTACATGTGGGTGTAAATGACTGGAGACATACCTCCCTGGACTACATGAACAGAGACATGTAGGAGCTCTCGGATTATGTATCCCAGGTTGGTATGACCCTAGACCTGAGTAGCATCCTACCATAACCCAGACTGATAGCATAGTACAAGCAGAAAATTACTGATTTCAACAATTGGCTAAGTTTCTGGTGTCATTCCAAGGGGATTCAGTATCTGTCTGCCTGGGATGACATGACTGACAGACCTCAATGCTTTGCTAGAGATGGCCTGTATCTGTCACCCCTGGGCTTCTGGATACTGGCCAAGGCTCTTGCCACCCCTATACTGCCTTTTTAGGCTGTATTACAAAGATCAAATTGCCACCATAACAGCTGCAAACAAATGCAATGTGAGGGTCATACTGCTCAAAGCTAAAAGACTAAATCTCAAAATGCACTCACTCCAAGCATTCCTTAAAATGGAGAACATCAACATTTGCGCTGTAACAAAGACCTGGTTCAAAGTAGCAGAAATCACCCCTGCACTACCAGGCTATAACTCATTCCACAACTTTCATCCCCAGGACTTGGACTGAAGCTCCAAAGGCTGTGGTGTTTCCATATTCATAAAGGATGTGCACATCTCCAGACTGGTAGCTCAACATAACGCATCAGAGATACTTCAGGTGCAGCTAACATTAGGTAAAACAGCGATTCGGGTCATAACTTTCTATAGATCCCAAACCATATCCCAAGACTCACACTTCCCGTTCCTAAGCACCCTGGAGAATATTAGACACTCTCATACTGGGCAACTTCAACTACCCCTCCATTAACTGGGAAAACTATTCATGTACCAATACAATTGCCCAACATTTCCTAGAATTCATTAATTCCAATGCCATTCTTACCCCCACTAGAGGTAGCAACACCCTTGACCTGGTCATTACTAACATGGGCAACCATTGCTCAATACCAATAGTCAACTCCTCCCTGGTTAGATCTGACCACAAATTCATCACCTTGGAAATCCACATCTCTCCCATCCTACCCCACTCGCAAAGGTAACCACCATGAAAAACTTCTCCAAAGCTAACTTTGGGCTCCTAAAAACAGAGGTGGCTAACTTCACAACACCCATGCAAATGGAGAATAGTTGCATGACTGCCAAATCATACACCAATGTACTGTACGAACACATACACAAATGCATGGATCTCGCCATATCCAATAGAACCAAGACACTCTCCTCCAAAAAAGGAAGCCAAGCTGGTGGTCTCCTGCCATAAACAAACTCTACAACAGAAGGAAGAAATGAATGTGGAATAAGGTGAAGTCCCAAGACTGGAAAAACTCCCTTATCAGCCTCAACCAAAAGTTGAGATCCTGCATCAAATCCTCTAAAGCTAGCTATGAAAGCAGAATTGCAGCAGATAGTAAAGACAGCACAAGGCCTTCTATTGTTATGTAAAGAATCTCCACTGTAATACCCAGATTTGCTCTGAGCTACTGACAATGGTACCTCTTATACCGAGCCAACAGATATTGCCAATATACTGGCCAACAGATTTAGTGCCAACTTTACCCCCCAAAAAAGACCAATCACAATACCAGTAGATTGCCAGGCACCCAGTATTACTGCTGCACAGGTTAAAACAGCACTGTCCAAAGCCAAGAATACAGCTTCTATGGGACCTGATAATATCCCTGGCTGTGTACTACATGAACTACAGAGTGAACTAGCACCACACCTGTGTGCCCCGTTCAATCACAGCCTCACCTCAGGCTTTGTCCCTACCAAATGGCGCACTGCTACAATCATCCCTCTCAACAAAGGAGGAGCGACTACAGAGCCTGGGAAGTATTGCCCCATTAGCCTGATGAGTCTGATATGCAAAACTATGGAAGGCATCATCATGGATCTAATAAACAAGGATATAGGGAATCTCCAAACTCTGGATCCCACACAGTTTGATTTTGTGAAGGGTAGATCATGCCTGCTCAAACTGGTCAACTTCTTTGAGTCAGTCACCAGAGCTGTGGATGAATGCAAGGTGGTTCATACAGCCTACCTTGATCTGGCCAAGGCCTTTGATACCATTCACCACTCAAGAATCATAGAAAAACTCACTAAGCTAGGCATCAACCCCTATATCACTAGATGGGTTGCAAACTGGCTCACAGAACCCACAGTGTAAAAGTTGCTGACTCCAAGTTAAACTGTCAACCAGTCATGACTGGAGTCCCACAGGGTTTGGTCCTGGGTCCTCTCCTATTTGCTATATACTTCTCTGAAGTCCAAGCTGACACGAAGAGACTCAGGCTGACAATGTTTGCAGACAATTGCAAGTTGGGAGCTATTATTAACTCCCAAGTGATGTTGACATCCTGGTGAAAGGCCTCACTGAGACCAATGACTGGTGTCAGAATCATGGCCTTAAGCTCAATGCCAAAAAATGTGTCTTCATCCCCTTTGGGAAAAACTTGGTTCCCATGAATTACCACATCGATGGTAGTCCACTGAACACAGAAGGCGTTATAAGAGATCTTGAAACACAGGTTGACAGCAAACTCTCTTTTGACCACCACATTGCCACTGTGGTCTGAAAGTCCTTCTATGTGGCACATCTCATTACTAAGGGTTTTGCATCGAGGAAGAAAGAGGTCATTGTCTCCCTCTACTCTTTCCTCATTAGGCCAGTCATCGAGTACAATACCCCATTTGGCATGTACCTCACTAGACATCTGCAACAACTGGAGAGGCTGCAAAAGTACCTCACAAAGATGATCCTATGCTTTAATCAGTTTTCCTATATGGACAGACTCAAAAAACTCCAACTATTCTCTGTCTCATATCACCTATTTAGAGGCGATCTCTGCTTGACTTTCAAAGCCATGTCTGACCCAGCTCTGTTAGAAATGCTATATCTAAAGAAATCCCAATCCCTCCACACCACATGCTCCAGAGACCTAAACCTCATTACCACAGTCAACAGAACCTGATGGAGGGACAGGCTCATAATCCCGAGACTGCCCCTACTATAGAATAGACTTTCCATACATGTCAAACAGAGCACCTCACAGGCCATCTTCAAGAGAAATCTTGATGAAAGGATGAGAAATATAAAATTAACCCGGGAATCACTCCAGTGGCTCTACTATACAGAGACACTGGGAACTAATGTCGGTTGGCACAATGCCAGGGTAATCCTATGGGCTAGGCTTGTAAAGGCTCCAGGGCCATTAGCCTAGTACACACCTATGAATCTATGAACATATTAGAGTGGGATCTAGGGAAGCCTTGTATGACAGACATCAACCACCCTTAACAGTCTGTAGGAATCAGAGTTTAGGAATAGGGCTTTGAGGTGATCTGCTTAGAACATGTTGTCAATGTCCTGTATTCCTTTTGTAAGTAACCTCTGTAGATGTTCCAGTTACAACACATGGACATACTGAAGGGAGCATTGTATTCACTGATGGGCCTGATGAGGGCTGAATATAATGGAAAAATTACTTTCTTGGACCTAGATGCCATGCCATTGCTTATAAGTTGAGCAACATAGAATGATTTCCTTACTACCAAAGACACACATTGGATCTATCTATCTAACTACCGGGGTCTACTTTTATGGGGTATGTTATCAGTGAGGTAGTTTTCTAGGGGAAGCCAACCTCCCAAAGGGTAATACTATGCATTTCTTAAGTTTTAATTTGTGACTCTGACACCATTTTGTTGTCTCTGTTAGGCCTTCCTGAAGGATATTACTTTCTTGGGGGAATTCTGTGACTGCCCTCTTATACAGTTATTTGCAACCTTGGTTAGCCAGAGGCCTTTGATGTTGGCCTTGACTTCTGAGAACTGGATTCCAAAAATGAGCAGATGCAGCACACTGGGGGATTAGTGACCAGCCTCTTTGTGGAGGTGGACTCCTATATCCTTACTTCCTGGTTTCTATCGGGGGAGCCAGCAGGCTGCCTAATGTGTAACACAGGGGTTTATGCCTAATTCCATGAGTTAGTTTACAGTGCCCAAGTGGGGTATTGTGTCAAGTGCCTTAGCCTGGTCAAGGTAGACCATCTGCACTGTGTTGGTCTCGTCCATTGCCTTGATGACATTCCAGAAGAAATCCAACAGGTTGAGTAGGCATGATCTGCACTTGACAAAACCAATCTGGGTTGCTTCCAGTGTATGAAGGTATCATTATTAATCATGTCATGTCTTTGATAATTCTTTCCATAGTTATGAGAGTAGTCAGACTTATGGTTCTGTAGTTTCTAGGGTCCCTAGAAGGTCTGCCCTTGTGCAGAGGAATAACTTTTGCAGTTCTCCATTTGCATGGCATGAAGCCTAAATGGAGGCTGTGGTTAAAAGTGACTACCATAGTCCTGACAGGTTATGTTTCATGCTATTTAGTAGACTTTTGGGGATATTATTATCACTGATGCAGTGTTCTTCATCTTGGAAAGTACATTTGAGACCTCTTCCCTTGTGATAGTTGAGAAGGGTATTCTGGATGCTGTTTCCTGAGGCATGCCCAGGGGAAGTGGGGGGTAAAACTGGAGCTGAATTTGTCAGTCATTAGGTTTGTTCTATCTTCCAGCTCTGTGTATGTGGCTTTATTTAAAATTAACTCCTGTCATTGCTGTGCACAGCCTTTGAAGTTGCAAATGTAGTTAAAAAGCCATATGGTTGTCCTGGCCTGAGAGACATTTTTTTCTCAAAATTGGCTTTGATGGAGTTGATTTGCCCTCTGAGTTGTTTGTTTAGGTTGATGAGAGAGTTTTTTTTATTATTATTTTTTTTTATCATGCTATACATTGTATTTCCTAACTTTTGCTATGACCTTCTACCTTTTGCTGTCCAACCTGTTGCTGTTTGGATTATACCAGGGCAGTTTTTTGTTTTGAGTCTGTTCTCAGCTTATTCTAGGTCATCACAGCTGCATGTATGCATATATTAACATAGTTGCTCAGGACATCTATGAGCAGTTCCACATAGGCAGTTGTCTTTTGAGGGTTTGGGGGTGCTTGGAATTCTACCATACTGTCTGTCACTTAATAATAAGAAACTTGCCTTAGAATAGTTCCTAAATGCAAAGGTGATACCCGGGGTTGCAGATATTATTTTTATTTCAAAGAAGGCAGCTTTATAGGCTGAGGGAAGGGAGGGTGGCCTCATGGTTAAGGTGTTTGCCTTACAAACACAAGGTGCAGGGTTTGAATCTTCAAGGGGATAATTGGATAGGCTTAAAATGGCTTGCAAGGGCAGTTAGTTTAGTACGAATTTATGAATCTATGACTTTATTGTAAAGGACATTACACTGAAAGGATGCAGCATTCTCCCATGTTTGTAAGGACCAGATCCAGTATGTTTGCTCCCTGCAGGGTGTGTGGACTATTTGGTCCAAGGTGTTTGTGTTTACAATGTCCAGAAATCTCTGCTCATTTGGGGTTGTGCATGATTCCTAGTTTATTGTGGAATGGTTAAAGTTACCCATGAATATGGTATTCAGCTGGATGGTAAGTGTCTGAAGCAAGTCTTAGTATGATTTATGAGTTTCTTGGGGTCATAGAGGGAGACCTATAGCTTGGAAAGATATGGTATGAGACCTTGCCTATCATATTTTGGACATGGAGTAACTGAAGTGTGCCATCCTGTTTGGCCATCCTTAATGTGAGCTTGTTATTGTTGTAGATTGAGACAGTACTACTTTGTAATCCCTGCCTGTGTAGTAGTTGGCTTAAATGTGTGGATCATTGTAGCCCTGCATTGTTGTGGTGTTCTCCATTGTTTTAAATCATGTCTCAGTAACTACACATTTATCTGAATTGTCGGGGTGAGGAGAGCTTGGAGACAGTGGAGCTGCAAGTTTAGACTCCTGGTCTTGAGCAAGTAACACTTTTAGATTCCCTTGGATTGGTTTTACTATGTCAGAAGATTTGTCAGCTTGGCATTGCCTAAAAAAGCATTATGGGAGAGGAGAATGTTTTAACACTATTCAAAAACCTACAGGGGACAGGTGCATGCCATCCTTGCAAAAGCATCACAATCTGTCAACCATATTCTCCCATGCTGACAAATATTGAACCTTTTAGAATGACACCAGAAGCTAAGCCAATTATTAGTCAGTCATCTTCTGTTCATATTATGGTATCAGGCTTGGTGAAGGTAAAATGCTGCTCATTTCTAGGCTCATACCAGCCCAGAACATAGAGTCCAAGAGCTCCATAATTTCTCTCCTCATATAGTCTAGGGAGGTATGTTTCAGGTCACTTATACCTACAAACTATGAATAAGTGACACTGGTATTTGGGGTCCAATAACCTGAGTGCATGCATGAGCTGGTGGATCTTGGACCCTGATATACAACCGACTGTGTGCTTTACTGTGGCATCACTTATGACAAAAATGTTGGGTTCTGTGGTGGATTACATTATGTTCTTTGAAGTAGAAGTTTCAGGAGATGTAGCTGTATATGATGTGGTGGGGGTTGGTTTGATGCAGTGCTTTTGGGGACTGAAGATATTTGTTGTAGGTTCAATATCTGGAAGGTCTTTGGGGTTTAGGGAGTTTTGTAAGTGCCTCAGCATATGTGGAACTGTATATCTGATCTGTAGTGTGAGTGCTGGTTTTACTGTGTGCATTTCTGCCAACATGGTTGGAATTATGAGAGTTTGTATGTGAAAGATTTGCCTACAGTAACATTGTGAGAGTACATTGCTCACATGCTTTATCAGTTTATTTGAGAATAAGCTGCTCAACATTAAATGCATGCCAATTGCTACATTGCCTCATGATGCCCATATCCACCAAGCTGGCGGTGGAGATAACAAGAATGTTCATGTCCATGGTTACTGACCCTTTTTAGCTAATCAGTAGGTTGTTGCAGGACTACAGAGTAGTAACTTGAGTATCTACTCCAAAGCAAGAGGAGCAGTGCTTGTCCCTGAGCAAACTCATTGCTCTTTGCACAACTATGTAAAAGAGAAGTCTAAAGGTTAGTTTTATACAGAAAATATAATTTCTGAGGGACTACATCTATAAAGGGCATGCCAAAACCTATTACACAGAACCAAGCTTCATGCAAAGGCAACGCCTTTACAGAGGCTTGCAGCAGCCAGTAAGCAAGTAAAACGGTCTTTGCCTAATCACAGATAGAACAATTTAAGGCTTCTTAAGTAAGTTATGCACAAAATTCATCTAGGCTTCCCTCCGCTGCTGGTAGAGGGCAGCAATGTCGACTGAGGGACAGAGAGTTGTATGGTCAGCAGAGAACATATCCCTCAACTGTTCCTGATTTTGACTAATATTTATGCCCTGTCCATAATATTTTTTTTAACTTGATGGTCAGCCTTTGAAGATTACAGTCAGTCAATAATGTTAGAAATTAGGGATTCATGTTTTTTTTTTTTTTAGAAAATGTATGTTCATGCTAAATGTGTTGTTCTAGTAATTTTTTTTAAGTAAATTCAAGAAACATACAATTTCCTATACTTTTGGGCCTTTGTCTCTCCCATTATGTTTGGCTTTATTCAGAATTTTTGAGCAAAGAAGTTAATAGGTATGCCAACGTGTCAGTGAAATTAGTATATTAAGTAAATCGAGTATTAAAGCCACCACATAGGGTATATGGGGGATAATCCCCTGCAATGTTTTTTTTTTGTTTGTTTCATTGAGATGAAACATTAGCTGGTTTGTTTCACCAGATGAAGCTTTGGGGGTCTAAGAATGAATGAAACATAGGAGAAGCATCATACATTTCATTCAATTTGGCATACCAGAGAAATTCTCTCACAAAGTTTAGAAAATTTATTCCTAGAAAAAAAAAACTTTGCCATCTTTGCTCAGATTATGTAGTTTCTTGATAAAATGTTGCCAGTTAACTGAATATTAGTTTGAAAGTCCAATTTCTAAATATATAGAAAATCAGAGAAGCATTTGAAATGTATTCACTAAAAATTCGCATATAGCATATTATAAAATAAAACAATGCTGTGTCTCATAAATGTGGATGGTGCAAGAATTCAATAATATATTCATAAAGTAAATTTGTTTGTCCCAGTTATCTTTTTATCTAAAATAACATGACAAATTATCCCACTGTAGTCTATGTTAACTAAAAAAAGTCATTCTTAACAAGATAGATGTATGTCAAAATGTGCTATTGCTGTGCTACTGTACAAATAAAAGGTCACCATGTGTCTATCAAATTCTTTAAATAATGTGGTATCTTTCAACTTTGTAGCAAGCAAGACTTTCTTATACTTGCTTGTACAAATATGGTGGTTGTTAAAGGGTATGCATTTAGATTATGGATATTCTGAAAGCATTATCATGGTAAGAGAGCAGAGAAAGTGGTATGGGGCAAACATATAGAATATCTATATATATATATATATATATATATATATATATATATATATATATATATATATATATATATATATATATATATATATCTATATAGCTATATCTATCGATATATATATATGTTTGTATATCTGTATTTCTGAATATATATTTATATATTGCTATAAATGTAGATATACACATACATATAAATATCCATACATAAAAAGAGCATGCCAACATGGCTATAAATGCATAAGTAAAAAAAAAAAACTTAGAATTACAATAATAGGATATGGGTAGCCAAGTATGTCTTGCTACCTTGCAGTTTGTTCTAAACAATTAGCAACCAATCACAGTGCTTTCCTGGCAATCTTTAGTCATATGACTTGGTACTATGGGTATGAGGAGTTGCAGTCTTGCGGATGTTCAGGAACAGTTTTTCTTTTTTGTTTGCTTGTTTGTTTTAAACATCAATTTAATCTGATACTGTCAGAAAAAAAATGATAGAATTGTGGGATATAGTGACAATACCCACTGAAAAATATTTCTCTTATACTTTTCATTTATAGTCGAGGATAGGGTGGGGTTATATCTCTGAAATGTCCCTGATTTTGTTTATATTTTGGTATGTTCCTTGTGAACCTTGTTTTTCTGGCAAATTGTTGAGGAATGGCATCCCCATACCTCTAAATCAAACATTATTATGAGGAAAATTCCTCTTTTTAAGTCTTAAAAATTTTATCTCCCATACTGAAAGGGTTTGACAAACATTCTTTACTAACTTCCTTAACAGGTATCCATGGTGGATCATGTTGAATAATACTGAATTACATTAGTTCATCAAGAAAACTTCCTACCTGAAGTTCTCTGTGAATGTTCCTAATTTACTCATTTGTTCTACTGAGAGAGAATATTTCACATCTTGTGGATATCGGGCACTAAAAACTGATGACATCTGAATTTCATACTTCCTATTCTTCACAAAATGCATGGTAATGCAAAACCTGTTATTCCTACAACTGTCTAAATAGATAAGAACAATATTTAAAATCTGTCTGATTTTGGACCTTTGTTCCCATTATTTTTGGCTTTGTCATTGATTCTTAAGCTAAGACATTGAGGGCGTGTTCTGTTTGTAGTACTTCTTTTGATACTAGCTGATTGTCAGATGTGATACTAGCTGACTGTCAGACGTGGTACTCTAGGGATGGGGAGGCAACATAGCTCTCATTAATACCTCATTATGAGGAATATCTCTCAGTGTTTGACTTCTGAGTCTTAAGCATGGTATGTTCTACATTGCTCCACAGTGAAAATGTGTGTCACACAGTCATTACAATATTTGTTTTTAAAACATAACCATGGTTTAAAATTATTAATTCATTTTAGTTTATCAGAAAATATTTTCTAAGTATGAGGAGATTATCCTTCTGTAAGCTACCAAGATGAAGTTGTTGGTAAAGTTTCTACAGTTTGCCCAGTTTATTAATTGTTGTCAAACATAATGTTGAGTTCCACATTTTGGAGATGTGGGTTGAGAGCTATAAAAGATAGTCAGTGGAAGAAAGCAAATGGCAGGCTGAGGCTGATCAGATTAAAGTGACCATTGATTTTGCTTGGCGAATGTGAGGAATGTGCTTAATATCTGAAAGCTCCAAGCTGAAGTACATTACTGTAGTTGATTGTTCTTTACTTTTTTCCTGGAAGAAAAACAGATAGATGTGCTGGCAATGGTAACAGTTACAACCAATAGTACAAATACACCTGCATTTATTTTTTTATTTAATTTCTAAAGCAATTGACATGGGTGTGGTACACTGCAGCATCAAGTGAAAATACAATATTGTGGCTGATACTTTTCTCTTAAACAGAGATTATAAATAAGAATACATGTATCACTTTTTTGTAGCAGGTGATGCATTAAAGCAAACAATGATTACAGGATAACATCTGAATGATTATTGATATAATTTGTCTGAGAGGATAGTGTCTTATCATAGGATCATAGGAGGTAACTAGGCTAATGTCCCTGGGGGGGTCTCACAAGCCTAGCCAACAGTATATCCCCAAAACAGAAACCTCAGTCAGCACCTGTAGCCCCTGTCTATGAGAGACACAAGTGGAACCTCTGTGACAGATTTGTGGTTTCCCATCCACTCATCAGGGTTGTGTTTTAAGAGGGTCAGCGAGGTACTCTGACATGTATGGGAAGTCTATCCCAGAGGCAGGGCAGCCTCTGGGAGACAAAGCTGTCTCTCCAGCAGATTTTGTTGATGTCGCATATTAGATTTAGGCCTTTTGAGTGGGTAATGCATGAGGAGTTAGACTTACAGATATGAAGCATCTCTAGTAGGGCAGGGTCTGATATTGCCTTGTAGGTCAGACACAAATCACCAGGCTCTGAGCAATCTGTACAATACCAAGTAGAATGATAGTGATTTCAGCCTGTCTGCATAGGACAGGTGTCAGAGGTCATGTATTCTTATTGTGAGGTATTTCTGTGACCTTTCCATTTGGTGCAGGTGTTTGGAGAGGTACATACCAAATGGGGTGTTATACTCAATTATTGGCCTAATGAGAGAGGAGTACAGAGAGGTAGTAATTTCCTTTTTTCTGGATGCAATCTCTTTACTTATGAGATGAGCCAAGTAAAAGGCTTTTCTGACCACTGCCACTACATGATGGTTGAATGTGAGATTATTGTCAACCTGAGTACCCAAGTCTCTCACCACAGGTTTTGTGCTTAGGGGGTTGCCTTTGATGTGGTAATCAGTAGGGGCCATGTGTATGTCAAATAGAATGATAATACATTTTTTGCATTTAACTTAATACTATGACTTTGGTACTAGTCATTTCTTGCTGTGAGACCTTCTTGCAGTATGTTAACATCATTTGGGGAGTCAATGACAACACCCAACTTACAGTTATCCACAAACTTGGTCAGCCACAGGCCTTTTCTCACTGCCTGGACCTCTGAGAAGTAGATGCCAAATAGTAGGAGTCCCATGACAGATCCCTGTGGAACACCACTAGTGACAGGTCTGCTGTCGATGGTGAAGGCACCTATTTTGACCTTGTGGGTCCTATTGGTGAGCCAGTTGGCCACCCACCTGATGAGACAGGGATTTACGCCAAGTTGTGTTAGCTTTTTGATGATGCCAGAGTGGGGGATTGTGTCAAAGAGCTTGGCCAAGTCAAGGTAAGCTGTATGTACTGACTTTTCCCCCTCCGGGGCCTTGGTGACAGTCTCAAAGAAGTCAACCAGGTTTAACAGGCAAGATCTCCCCTTGATAAATCTGAACTGGGTGTAGTCAAGTGCTTGGAGATTGCCTATGTCCTTGTTTATGAGATCCATAATAATACGCTCCATGGCTTTACAGATCAAACTTGTGAAGCTAATGGGGCAATCATTTTTAAGGTCAGTAGTGGCATCACCTTTGTGCAAGGGGATGACAATGGCAGTTCTCCACTCTGCTGAAATGAAGCCTGTACTTAGGCTGTGGTTGAATAGGGTGCTCAATGGTGAAGCTAATTCTTGCTGGGGATGGTGCAGAATACAGCCTGGGATACTAAGAGTTCCCATGGAAACAATGTTCTTTGCCTTGGATAGGGCCTTT